>NC_056734.1:201466512-201596787 GCF_019279795.1 Protopterus annectens
TCTGCCCCCCCTGGCTTATTCCAGTATGCTAGGGCCAGTTGTGGATCTTAAGAGTGTTCTGCGGACATCTCTGCTTCCATCAAGGTTTTTTTTTATATGACCTACCCACTCCCCCCACACACAGCAACATGGTTAAACCCAAGTGATGTGGGTGCAGTGGGGATGTTTTGGTGTATTCTCCCATCTCAGCAATAACTCATCCTGCTCAATCAAATGCTACATCCTTTGACCACTCCTCCTCCTCTCAATGATGCCCACTAGGGATCATCACATGAGATGCCCATGTGATTGTCTTTTCAACAAGATAGTCATGACATCATCCCCTGCTGCTCCATCACTCACCAGAGACACTAACTGAACTTGAATCACCTGGGACAAGTCTGGGTTTTATCCCTCAATGCCACTGTATCAGTCACACTTATTACATATTTTTTGATTAATTAAACTTATTTTGGAGAAAAAAAACTATGTAATGGCAGGCAGCCAAATGTCTGAATTTTACCTGTATAATCCCCAAGCTGCCTAAAAGATGTGTAATGCTATGAGCTCCTTCTTGTGTTATATGAACCCTGAGCCTGATACTGTTTTTGGTATATTTTCTGATATAAATCAGTATGTACTCTAATTGCAGTCTGGCACCTGATCACTTTTACTCTTGCTTTAGAAAACACCTAAAATTAAATTAAATAATTCATAATGAAGTTAAATGTTTTATGCCATTAAGACAATGCCCCAAACAGGCTAAAAGAAGTAAGTAAAAAGGAAAGAGGACCTGTTTAAATATTCTTAATAAAAAGAAAAATGCAAACTGCCATAAGACTGCAAATTATAACCTTCCCAGTGTGCATGAATAACATGCTACTTATGGTATTACGCTGTCTGAGCTTCATAAACACCTCATAAGCAACTCTTATTAAATCAGAGTTAATTATATTGGATTAAACTGCCTTCCTAAAATATCATTGCTGTGTCTAATTACAGTGCAGACATGCAGTTGATAAGATAATTGTTGTATAGCAGTGTAGTAAGTACAATCTGATGCATGGAGACAAAGCTAACATGTGGGCATAGATGGCTGAAGGAAACATCACAGCAGGTGAATCCTAAAACCATGCCGCACTACTACCCAAAATGCCCAGCTGTTCCACCACAAGGAAAGTGATTAGAGATGTAGGAAATGAACACATCAGGAAGTTTATTCATGTCTCGGTGAACACAGTATGGCTTAGAATCACTGCTCTTATCTCTGTAACACACTCTAAATACCCTGATGCAGTGTGTTTGAAGTTAATTAAATACCTAACAGCAGTAACAGTTCAGCATAAATGTATGTGCATAAAAATATCTGATGAAAATAAAACTGTAAGTACAGAACAAAACGCACTGTCATTCGCTTAAACTAATAGGCAGGTCAACACATGGAAACACATAGCTGTCTGTTATCTGCATATTAAACAGAAAAAAAAGAAGCTAAGCATAAAGAGAATCAATCCAAAAAATAAGTCAGCTCATTTCTTAAATGCGGACTGATTAATGTATCAGACACAACACTGCCAGGTAAATAATATAATCCTGCAGGAGGAGCGCAGAAAGTCAGAGATGGCTAGCAAGTGTTCTAAATGAACTGGCAAAGTAAGATGAACTCAGAAAATGCAATCTGTCTTTTGACATGTTTTGTATGCAGTTTGCATATTACCTTTCTACCAGTTTAGATACTCTTTGATAGTTTCCTCTCACCTCTCAAAATGCACGGTAGTCAACTGACTCCTCTAAATTGTCCATATATTTTACATTTATTATTGGCTTATGGCTTAAAGGGCAAAAAAGAGGACACTTACTTACTTAGAAACAAATAAGCAAAGCTCAGATTTTTAAAAAGGATGCATTAAGTAAGGCAGATGTAATACATCCACAGTAAATCTAACTCAGTTCAATGACATTCTTTTTTCACAGTGTCATGTTGAAAGACATGTTTGGGAGTGTTGCTATATGCAGTGATACCTAATTCATATTTCAGGCTGTAATGGGAAATGTATGTCTGAACTGCAGTCTTGACATAGATCTGAGACTAGCAATATTAACTTACTTTTCAGAGAATTATGGTGTACATCTAAATCTGTGCAGAATTACAGCCAGGATACAGGCATGTAAAAATAATAAAACAAATGATTACCTTTCATAGTTTCTCAGCACTGGATGATACCACTACATAGTCAATCTCAGATTAATTAGGAAGTACATATATTAAGGAAAAAAAAAAGCATGACCTTCTATTGGAACATAAAATAGTCGGTCCAAGAATAAGCTACTTTCCTTCAAAAACATAAACGTTGATCTGCAAAGGACTTAAAAAAAAACACATTATACCCTCCACACTGCCTGTTATTTTCATATACCATCTCTGAGAGCAAGTGCAGTGGGGAAAGGGCCAATACCCCGATCCACACTGTACTTCAAACAGTATACTAAACAGGATATATAGTTTTCTGCATGCATGAATAATGGGTGAAAAATTCTGAAGATGTGAGATAGGATTCAACCTAAGACAATAAATAATTAATCTGTGTTTGAAGAAGTGGAAGGTATTCATATATGCTATATTTGATTTTATAACTGCTACTGTCCATAAATAATGCAAGGGATACATTACCAAAGCATATAAAACAAACCAACACAATGATGAGTCTCTGAGTTCTTTTGCAGCTAGACTATAGTCATCATATTTTCAGATGAGTTATTGAGTGTGAACTCATCCAAAATGGTGATGGGCATTAAGTGGAATTACTCCCCTTACACACAAAAAAAAAACTGCTTGACTTGGAGTATACAAGTTAGGGAGGTATATGTGGGGGTGGAGGTGTGCAGTACCCCACTACACCCTGGAATGGCTTTCTTATTTTTTAATAAACATTTACCTTTCAACAATTAACCAGTTCCAATAAAGCTATACTTAATTCATTGCTAGAAAACATTTTCAAAATTAGTATGGAAGCTATGAGTTACAAAACATTAATGTACATTGTCACTAACTGTTCTCCAACTATTATGACAAAATAACTATTTTGCAGATCTACTTTAAGCTGCAGGGTTGCTGACTAATTCAGAGAAATATTCCCTTGTGAATAAAAATATACACTTAGTTGTATCAATGTTTGAACTGTCAGACATATATAGCTCTTTTACTAGACTACTTAAAAATGCAAATTTCCTTAACACTTAAGATTTTTGCAACACCAAACCAACTTGGGTAACAGAAGCACTATAAAATCAGTTGCCCGAATCTTGTGTTGCCAATAATGTATTTAAAACTGAAGCAGACACAATTTGCTAGGGTATTAGAATAATCCTAGTTTGGAACATATTGCTGTTAATGGGATCTTTACTTATTCATACTACTAATTTGTACATAAAGAATCTATGCCAGGCTTAATTTTCTGGGCTATATACATTATACTTATAAACCAAATGTTAAACAATCAGTTTGACAGTAGTGTTATTGTACCTTATCTATAGTACTACAGAATTATGGGTCTATATTAGAAGACCGAATGTTTAGGTGATCGAACATCTAAACATCTATCTTCTAATATCTAAAGCAAAAAATGGTGAATGGCCGATTTAACACAGGGAAAGATTTCCCTTGGCCATTTGCCAGAGTTTGCAATTTCCCTACTGTTGCGCGATCTCAGAGTTGGTATATTTAGTTAGGGGGTGTGTGGGGGGCACAGCTCCCCACATCGGGGGGTGTGGAGGGTGAAGCCCCCCATTAGTTTAGATGTAAAGTAATGTTTTTTGCGTTCTGGCTGAGGGACGTGTTCCCCTGGGATGTTCGACATTGTGCGGTTCGATATTAGAAGATCGATGTTTATGTGTTCGATCACCTAAACAGTCGGTCTTCTAATGTAGACCCCAGAATTATATGGTTCAACTGCTATGTCAAGGATTGCAATTGTAACTTGTTTATAATGCTTCCCAATTATGCTGTTACGTAGTCATGAGAATTACAATTATTTCTGATGGGAGAACAATGTTGCAGTGTCTGAAATGACATCATTGCTGTCTGGTATACAGTTACCCCGCTGGGGTCCATTTTGGCTATTTTCATTATTGAATTATTAATAACATACACGGCAATAGTGCAATATAACATAATAACATAATAATTTAACATGCAGACTATTTATCTCTGAGAAGCACTGAGTCTTTTCTGTCTCCCACATTACCTGTGGTCCTAGTATTAAAATGTTTTGCCAGTGGTTTAATTGAGCATCTGAAGGGCATCTAAATAAAGACCAGTGGGGATCTTGGGTTTAATTTCCACTTTAAGTATCAGAGGATTGCACATTGCAGTGCTGGGTACATGGGTTGATCAGTCAACACATAGCTCTGTGCTCAGTGAGACAGGATGCCAGATGTGGAACCTAAGGTCTGATTTTTGGTGAGAACTACAGAAATCCTAGTTATAGAATTCTAATATGCACATGATATTCTCACAATGTCCTGACAGAGTTATCCATGCAGCATTTTGCTAATGATGGCCACAATGCAGAACATGCTGAAGGGATCGCAAAGCATATCTTAATCTGCTTTTTAGCAACAGTGTGATATGGTGAGCAGTCCTTGGCTCTCCATCCCATGCACACACTTAAAGGATATTCTGCTCCAGGCAAGAGGACATGCAGGTGATGAGCCATACTAGAACAGGAATGGCCTGATGTGCGAGGAAGGAGAGGAATATATGTGAAAGGTAAGCAAGAAAATAATTAAAAAAAGATGTAAGTAACATTTACACTACTACTACTATCACTAGTGCAGAGCCAGTAAATAAAGCTGTATTCTTCAAATGCCTTGGAGTACAACATCAACCTTGCAGCAATTGTGTATCAGCAGTAGACCAAAAATAGATGCCTGAATAGGAATTGTTTGCTAAACAAATGCATAAACACACAGACAGAAAATATGCTGTTTAGACCAAAAACACACATCTATAAGAAGTGAGGATTTAATGCAGCCTTTAGAATTCTTTGTCCTTAGGTTCATTCACACACCTATTATGCCTCTAAATATCATTCTGGTTCTGGAAGTTTTACATATATATATATTTTCGGTCTATATTAGATAAATGAAAGTTTATCTTACCGAACGCTGACATTATCAAAAATCCCGGAATTCGAAACTGCAATTATGGGGGGGCTGCACCCCCCACGCCTCCCACAAAATATATATTTCAACTCTGAGATCGCACTACAGTGAGGAAAGGGCAAAATTTCCCTTCTTCACTGTACTGCAATCTCACAATTCTGGTTTCGGGTTCCGGGATTTTCGCTCATGTTAGCATTCGGTAAGATAAACGTTCATTTATCTAATATAGACCCTATATTTTCCTATTTTCATCTGTCCCTCCTTTTTATTGCCTCATTCATAGTAGGTGTTAATTATTTAAAAAGATTTTGTGAAATGTGAAGGACATCTTCTAAGATCTTCATTCACTGCTAGTGTTCCATTCTTTCCAAAGCCTGGGATGAATAGCCTCTATTCATCCAGCCGTAGGATGATTTACATTCTTGTATTTGCAAACTATTTTTTCTAAGATTTTTACAAGGACAATAGAGGAAGTAATTCCCTGCATAATGTTACATAGATAGTAAGATTTTGTCAAGCATTGATATGGCAGTCCAGACCTGCCTCTGGTTAAATGTACAGCTGCTAGTTAAAAAAAAAATCCAGTTCTCTTCTGTAGCTTTGCTTACAAATTTCCCCTGACTCTGACACAGTAAAATAGCTATTCCACTAGCAAATGCTGGAAAATAGGGGATTTCTCAGATGATTTATTATCATTTGTAATCACTTTATTCCCTACTGAGAGCAATAGTGCTGAAGATTCTTTTAGTTCTGACATATTGGCTATTACTAGATGGATTTGGTACAGGTGTCTTGTGTTACATTTACTATTTGTTTGAGCTGCTGAGTCTCTTTCTGTTTTGGTTTGAGATATATTTGCCCAAGCAGAGGTTTTTAATATCTTCCTCCGAAATGCTTAGATTTACTTGGTTTGCAGATATTTGCCTATAAGACTCAAAACACAGTCGTAAATCAATCTTGCAAACTATTAAGTCTTCCTTCATGTTAGGCTTAAACTGAATTTTAGCAACACCTACATTTTTTCTTTGATTAATCTTATTAATAAAAATATATCCCCACATGAACTGGTGTATCAGTGCACTTGTCTTGGTCCAAAGCTATCAGTCCTGCAGATCCAAGTTAGATCAAAATTAGAGATGTGGAAGAAACAAAAACTACCATTCCTGACTGCAGTTTAGGCAATCAAAACATTGATATTATCTAAGGTACAGTTTTTCATCTGACACCTCCCAGATTTTCTCTTTTCAAATATGTATGCTTATTTCAATCAGCCATATTAAGTTGCCATTGGAATCCTTGTGTCCAAAGATTAGTAGAAATATGTAATGACCATTAAAAAATGTTAGATTTTTCTGCCAAAACTTTTTTCCAGTATGGGGATACATCAACCTATTAACATTATGCTAAGGCATTAATTCAGTCTGTTTGGGTTCATTTTGAATTAAATTTTGTATGGTGTAAGTGTATCAGGAAGGTAAAATCAAAGGTTAAGAATATTTGCAACCCAGATGGCTTTAAAAATGATAGGGAAATTATTTGTAGCAATCTATTTATGAGAATGGCGAACCAACACCAATAGCTAGAAAGTTATGCTCTTTAAGACCAATAGTAAAGTACCTACTGCAATACTTTGACTGCAGCAGGTTATCTATTTTTGTTATTTCTTTGATATTTCCAAATTAATGGTCTCAACTCAGCTAAGATTTTATTACAACATATTATTGTTAGAACATTGCTTGCTTGGCTATACTTACATCTTAAATTTGTATTTAGTCCTTTTATCTGTGTAAAGATGAATATTTGGTTGCAGATTCCATAGACTCTGCTTCCCTTAGCAACCACACATTATTATCAAAAGAATACGTAACATTTTAATAAATAAACATTATCATCCATTTCTGAAGATATGAAACTGAATTTGAGGCAACCTATAGGAAATAATTATTGTAAGGAGGAACTGGTGAAGATTATGTATTTAGATGTTTCTAATAGTGTCCTCCAATTTTATTTCCTACTTTGTTTAAACTTTCACATCACTGGCAATATTCTCTTAGGAGAATGATTTCAGAAGGTAGTTCTAATCTACATTTTAGAGATATGACTAATCGAATGTTGATTATAAATATGTGGTGTGGGACTTCAAGCAGGTATTGAAGAAAGGTTACAGAAAATGTTCATTAGGCCACAGAATTTGGGTTACCAAGTAGAGGAAACTGTTTTATGGTTGCTTGTGTTAACTCATAATTATAAAACTAATAAAGCAAGCTATGTGTGGATTTTTAGACTTCTTGCTGCAATTTATGATTTTTCTTTCAATCATTGTAAGTTATAATGGATAATTAGGCAAGCTATTTATTATTTTACAGCACAAAGCTTGCAGACCATTTTTGTATGAGATGCTTATATGAAAATGTCAAATAAATATTTGAAGTGAAAGGAAAATATTAGCTTTTATTTGGGAACTGAACCCAAGACACAACATTTCATGCCGGTCTCACTGTTGCTGGACTAATACTAATCATTGGATAACTAGACAGATAGATAGATGATAGATAGATAGATAGATAGATAGATAGATAGATAGATAGATAGATAGATAGACTGATGACTAAATGCTGAGTTTTCCTGGAGATGTTAGCACAGAATGCTGGAGGTCTTGGGTTAGAATTCCAAATTATACCTGAAATGTTGCTTTCACATCTATAATTCTAATAATGACTAAATCAGAAGGTCTTCTTTGCATGTGTGTTTGTGTGTGTGTGTGTGTGTGTGTGTGTGTGTGTGTGTGTGTGTGTGTGTGTGTGTGTGTGTGTGTGTGTGTGTGTGTGTTACAGTTATAAGTGGTGTCTGTTGAGTGTTTTTGGTTGACAGAATGTCACCTGGGTGATTGCAGTAGCAGGGTTAGTTAGGAGACAGGTATAGCTGATGTGTGTGTGTGTTGAGACAGTGGGGAAGTTACAATACCACTTAACTCCCATGGACTGAATAGCAGTGGATGTAATGGGTGGGCACTAAACACTAGGGAAACTTTTTTTTTTCATTTTAGTCATTGGAAAGGTGATGGAATGACTCCCTATTGAAATGTTGGCACTTGAAAGCCAAGTACAGACATGATAACAAAATAAAAGAGATGGAAAATCCCGGACAAGAGCAAATGTTGAACATTGCTCTTCTCCTTTAAACTTCTTTTTTGTACAGGGGCAAGCCCCCACCCCCCTCAAACATGTACATCAATGCAGAGGTTGCCATACACCCCCCTCAAACGTGTACATCAATGCAGAGGTTGCCATACACCCCCCTCAAATGTGTACATCAATGCAGAGGTTGCCATACCTCGGACCAAAGACAATATTCTGGAAAAGTTCCATGTCAGACTTGTTGTTTTAAAATGTAAGATGTATGGGGGGACTCTAGACGAAGGTATTATTTCAACATATTACTGTAAGCCATTTAAAAAGTTAACAGAGCAGCAGGTTTTGCAACCAGATGCATTTACTGAGCAATAAGTATGAAACTCTAATGAATGGCATTATTGACTAAGTGTAATGGTCCATGAACAGGTCCTTTTTTTCATAGCCTTACCACTGACAGACAGGCATGTCTCTGAATCCTGGTCCTAATCGTATGATATTATTTCATCTTGGCAAAATTATATTTTTTATTTTCTTCCTAACTGATAATCATTAGTAACTTTGTTGTTAAAATTAAACGCATTATGGTAACATAGAAGAGTGCAGGCAGTCAGTGCTTCCAAAATACCAAGCAAAACATCACAGATCAAAATGAGAGGTAGCAATTAATGGCTTAATTTAAAGATATGTAAAGCTATGTAATTCAAAGTGGATATATGGACTTACTACACAGTTTAAATGAAATTGATCTATTGTAAACACAAAATATCTTAATGTGAATATCTTATCTGGACTCACTCTTGCGGTAATCTGAAGATTTCTAGCAGGGTGAATTACATGAAGAAAATGGAGGCTACATCCAAGAGATTTAGTTATCAGACTTCCACCTTACAGCGTATTAGTAAGGCCATACCTGGACATCTGTGCGAAGTTCTTAAAGCTTTATAGAATAAGGACATTTTTTGTGGAGCAGAACATTTAAAGGGTATGGGCTAAGAAGAAGGTTACAGACTAAACAGCTGTTCCAGACAATGGACATGTACACTTTTTGGACAGAAGAAAATATATGTAAATAATTTTGTCTTCGTGTATTGTAGGTGTACAAAGGGGTTTATGGTGGTGAGGTGAAACTGAGAAGAAAGGGCTAGAATGGAAGGAGGAATCACTGGTATCAGCTGGAATGTAAATGATTTAAAACAAAGTAGTTACATGTTTCCAGCAAGCATAGTGATGCTTCTTAATGCCTTGCTGGTGAGAGAGAGATAGAGACAGAAAGAAACAATTACAGATAGCAAAGTGAGTATAAAGGGGTTGTTCTCAGGAAATGCTGGGATGCAGGGGAAGCACAGAAATAAGAGATGCAGCTGAATTTAGACAAGCTGCAACAACTAGGCGAAGTATTATCTTCCATATGTGTCTTCAAATGCATTAGTAAATTATTATATGTAAATGCTCATAGTTTTATCAATAATATTAGTGAATTATCAGGACTGTTACAATTTTCAGAATACCTTATTATAGCTATTACTGAGGCTTGAAAGAGTAGTGCCCTTCAGATTTCAGATAAAAAAATTAGTGTCAGTGAACTATGACCCTGGATGGGTGGAGTTATCATATTTGTTCATAACTCTATTAATGTAAATTTACTCTGGCATTCACCTTAGACAGAATCTATGGTACCTGAATTTCAAGCTTACTTTAATAGAGATGCTGTATACCTAATTTGCTGTTATAGGAATCCAGACATGAATACTGATCAACAATCTTTTTTTAATTTCTTGATGAAAAAAGGAACCTGAATAATGTGATTATACTGGGTGATTCCATGTGATTACAATGGGTGGTTTCATGTGATTACATTGGGTGATTTAAACTTTCCAAATATACGTTTGGAAACAGTATATGTGGTTGCAGTTTAGAGCATGAACTTAGGACTTGTAGTAATCAAGAAATATGACAAATGATTAACTTTGCAACAAGAAATGATACCAGTTTGAATTTATTACTATCAGATATTTGTAATAAAAGTCATAATGCCTCCCAGGCACATCTTACCCATTAGCTTTGATAAGAAATGTGATACTGGTCAGAACCAGATCAAATGGGGCCCTAGGCAGGGAAACAGGGCAGCCAAACTCTGTTCCCACCCCTGTAGCAATTCTACTGTCCCATTACTTGGTTATCTCTCCCCAGTTAGTATAAACACTGTTCAGACCTGTTAGTGTGCAGCCTTTTTTCTTCTTTACTTCTACAATGATTACAGATATTTGGATTTAATTTAAAGCTTTTATTTTACATTTTATAGCACAAACATTGATAGACATTTGCTAAACAAAACAATACAGTCTCACATTGAAAATAGACGTAGCATGGGCAACAGTTAACCTCTCTGCCCTTGAAACTCACATTCAGTGAAAATGCATTTATTGACATTTGATTACTGGAAAAGTCTGATGGGGTAGGAGCTATTTTCAATGGAAGCAGGGAGAAATGAGGTTTGGTACTGACTATTTTGTCCTGGGACATTTTCAAGTGGGGCTAGATACAAAGATTAGCAGGAATTAAGAGAATAAGGGGATGATAGGGTTAAATGGGATGGAGGTATGTTTAGGAGGAAATGAGTTAAGGGTAGGGAAGGGCTTAGAAGGTTTTGTCAAGTGTAACTGAGGTAGGAGTCACATTTTTGCGTGAACTTGCTAAGACAAGTTTATGTCCAAGACGACCTATAGTTGTTCCTGGAGAGCAGATGGGCTTCAGCTTCTTGGTTGGTGGCAGGTGGTGTGTATATGCAGATAATTATATATATATATATATATATATATATATATATATATATATATATATATATATATATATATATATATATATATATATAAAATCTTATGGTAATTTTTTTTTTCACAATTTGTTGTGGGCAGAGGGGTACTTGGTTGCGGAGGAAGGCCTCAAGAAATTGGTGGTGGAGGATTTGGTGGTTATGCAGAGGGAGATGGCTTGTTTCCCGGGTTGGTAGCTTTGTTCATTTTAGAATTTCAGGCTGTCATAATCGTGTTTCCCAGGATGGCAGTCTTGTTCATTTTAACATTTTAGACTGTTGTAATTTCTGGTCTACATTTGGGCAGAGAGGGATGCTAATATTAAAAAAAAAAAAAAAAAAAAAGGAAAGAAAACTTGGCGATTGAGTGATTGTAGAGGCTTCCCTATTTAGCCTTGCTAACTCAATGTTTAGAGAATTTATATGCTGTGTTGTTTAATGTCATTGGGTAAGGATTGCTCATTTGAGTTTGTGTTACTTGACTGTTTCAGAGTTATACAGATGCTGCTATGAAGAAGATTGAAAATTAGGCCTAGTCGAAATATTCTTCTCCTTCCTCAAATTGTTGCGACCTCAGAAATGAGTGAAGCTCCCTCGCAATATCCATGACCGACTTGACAAATCTTTTGGTTAACAGGGTGGCCAACTTAAGCTAGTTTTAAATGAATCCCAATCTTTAGAGTCACTGCAATGAATTTATTTAAGTAATTTCGCACACACACACACACACACACACACACACACACACACACACACACACACACACACACACACACACACACACACACACACACACATTCCTGTGCTTAAACACTGTCTAAGGCTTACACAATTCATTGTTGTTGTTATGATTATTATTATTATTTACTTAACACCACAAATGTGAAGTTACTTGAGTTTTAGATGTCCAAAGGAGAATATGTTTCAGAGGGATATTGTTTTTCATATCCCAATTACTGTTCTGGTTATGGTAGATGGTATACTTTCACATATTTTCAAATTTATTGTAATAAAACTTTTTTTCTTTTGGCATATAAACTGCAATTTCTTCAGTACTGCAATAATTATATCCCCTTTCAAGTTGCTGATTCTCTTGATGTGTTGGGGGGAGCACGGTGTTTTTTAGTGGTGGTTTGCAAGGTCAAGGGAGCTGTGACAGACTTCTGTGGAGTAGTTCATGCAGGGTGTAGCAATGGCATGGCAAAGGGGACCTGGCATACCTCTCACTTGTCCAGATTGTCATAGAATATCCTCATCTTGTCTCATAGTTTAATCTATTTTTCATAAAGTTTGTGGTTGTCTGGAACATTACTAAGGATCAAGTAGGTAAACACTGACTATGACTGAGTTTTGGTCTTGATATCCTACACAGAATGCATACTAACACAAATTGGGTTATTCTAGCAACTTTTAATTGTGTAGAGCAATATGTAAATCTATTATGCTATAGGATTGTCAGTTGATTTTGTGACTTGTTTCAGAATTGCAGCAATAAATATGATGACAAACTTAGATTATAATCCATGGTCAAAAAAAAAAAGAGGTTTGTCAGTGGTTTCATCTGCAGGAGGTTGGAAGAGGTTCAGGATGGGATGCTCCATTGGTAGTGGGTTAGTTGCCTTGTTTGTTTGGTGATGCGGGCTTAATTCTTCCATTTCTGCTGCACAGCGGCACCTTTTGGCTGCCTACTGAAACTACTTTAGTGATTGAAGTCTCAGGAAACAGTGTTGAGGATGGTTCGTTGGATTTTATGGGTTGGTGGTGGCAGTGTTCTCCTCATCGGAATGGAGTTTTACCATGGTTATGACTTGATGGTGAAGGGTTGACAGACTTTATTTTTCACGTGTTTTGTCTGCCCGTGAAGATGCATGTCAGGAGGGCATGCATGGTATGGCTTAATGGCTGTGGGGAAAGGGTTATGGCAGCTACAGCTTGCAACCCGGGTTATGTACTTCTCTGGGACCAGCAGTCTTAAACCCTACATGAAAAAAAAAAAAAAAAAAAAAAACTAAAGTTCTATTTCAGAGTTATGATTTAGTTAAGTCTGGTTACTGCAAACTACAAATTTGCATATTCGCTGAGATTAGTGAATAATACAAATGTAATGTTGCACATATAAGCAGCTGCATTAATTTGCACTACTCATGATAAGTCAGCAGCATTTCTGGAGCTGAAATAATTATTTTGAAAGGATAGTATGTTGAATTTCACAGGGTATAATGATGGATATTTAACAGAGTAGAGAAATTAGATATGATATCTATTTGGCTGTACAAGTGAAGTAAAACAATTTGTATAACAGTTTGATGACAGAAGATGAAGAAAAGGCATGCTTAGAAAATGCAGTCATCTTACAGGACATTTTTCCACTCATGACAAGGCAATATATAGAGCATGTTCCCCAAATTGTGAAAATCATAATTGAAAGGTTGTTTTTTTTCCCTTCTCTCTCTCAAATTGCATGCATAACCTAACAGTTATTATTATTGCTTGGTAGTCCAAAAATTAATTTAGTGCCCATTATATTATTTTCAGACATTTGTTTAGAGGTCATCACGGTCCACGAGGCACTCGTATGTAATGGTTTCTTCTCCTCGTAGGAGTTGGTCTTTTGCAGTTAGTACAAATTTGAGGGTGCACTTGAGGGAAACTGCATGTGGTGCTGTGGCATGTATGTGGGAGTACTGGATGAGGAAAGCAGACATTCAGGAAAGAGGAAAATGTATAGTGAGTGGGTTTCTGTGTTGGGAGTGGGTCATGAGTCGCAGTTTGCTGTAATGGTGGCAAGCTTACACAAAGGCACTAATGGGTATAGGAGATGGGGGTTGGTGTGCTTTCTTACTGGCACACTTTTTTCTTTGACAGAGCTAAGTAATGGTCGGAAGCAACCATTACACTGCAGTGCTCACATTTGTGGTATAACGTCTGGGTATGTGAGGGTTCATCGATGAAGTGTGATTTAAAGGTATGGGGGGGGTAATGGGTGGTGAAAGGATTGTGCACAATAGTATGTTACACATGCATGGAATGTCAAACACAGCTCATTTGGTGTACTGGTAGGTTGCTGTGACTTTGGAGCACAGGTTTCTGGGATCAAGACCTGCCAGGTCTGATTGTTGAGACTGAGAAGCCATTTCTGTACAAAGGCTCTGTCTCACATAGTTAGATATCACATCCACCTTGACTTGCTTAAGGTGCCCCCAATCCCAGATGCACTCTTATTAATATGGCTACAACACCATACCCATATATTTAGATGAACTTAACACTGCAGACTCCCTTCATAGCACTGTATTTGGCTTACAGGTTTTATAATTTATTAAACTGATGCTACCTTTGTAATGCCATATTTCATGATGAGACATGGTCACAATTGAAATAAGGACAGTCACCCAGTTCCTGTGTGTGTGCTCAGAGGCTGACAGCTGAGCGAAGAATGAACAAAAAAAATTAGCCTTCATCTCCTGGTTTGGGGTGCACATTTGTTTCTTCTACTGCAGCATCAGATGGGGCAGGGTGGCCTTAGATTAATTTTAGTATGACAGCAGTGGTAGCCATGGTTAGGGGTATTGAAGTTCACTGCCTGAACTATTTTAGCATGAGGCAGTTAATAGTGGATGGTGGATTTCTGAAGTAACATTTTCTGTGTGAGTAAATATTTCAATGCACACACACACTTTATTTGCAATGGCTACAATTACTTTCTCAGTAATAATAGTTAGGGTACTGGAAGAGAAAGCTGGGTTATTTATGTAGGTATATATATTTATTTTATTTTTATTTTATTTATTTTATTTACATCTGTTTACCAGGAAATTCTGACTGGACGCAGGTCCTTTTTCAGCGGATGCCTGGGGAGAAAAGCTCCACATCATGTACATGATAAATAGAGATGAGATACAAAGTTGCAGCAATAGTAAACAACATTACAGGTTGTAGGCTTTAATACAATAAAAAGATACTGATTATCAACAGTATATACAGTAAATGTTGCAAGTTTCTTGTAATTTATATTAGTAACAAAGTTGTCAGACAAGATGTTAAAGTATGTAAAGAAAACTAGCTATTTCTGACTGTGGTTAGTAGTGGCGGTAGTATAGTTAGGTTAAGAGTTTAGGTGGGGGGGTAAGTGTAGGGGTGTTAGTCTGGATTAGAACAAGGACAAAGCCAGTGCAAATTTAAGTGGAATTTGAGCTCAGTCTTGAAAAAGCTGCTAGAAGGTAGAGTAGTTATAGAGGGTGGAAGATTGTTCCAAAGTTTAGATATGGTACATGAAAATATGGCTTCTCCTGCTGAGTTTTTGGGTTTGATAGTGAGTTGATTTTTGTTGCTTGATCTTAGGGGCCTGATGGGGTGATAGGGTTGGAGAAGGGTTTGAAGGGAAGGCATGTTAAGGGGGTGGTTAATAAGTTTATGAGCAAGGGTGAGTTTATTAAAGTGAAGGAGTTGTGTGAGTTCTAGCCAGTTTAGTTCTTTAAGGGAGATACAATGATGGCTGCGGAAGGAGGTTCCAGTGGCAAATTTAGCAATTTTGTTGTAACAAGCATCCAGCTTGTGTAGGTCTGTCTGTTTAAGGTTGGTAAGTATGGGGGATGCATAAAGTAGGGTGGCAATTAGCTGGGAATTGGCTATGGAGATTCTAGCCACCTTGGTTAAGAATTGGCAGCTTTGATATAATGCACCAAGTTTCTCATTAACTTTTTTTATTGTGAGAAATATGTGGGTGTCAAATGTAAGTTTGTTGTCTATTTCCACACCGAGTAATTTTGTGTGTACTGATGGAGAGATGATGGCATTGTCTTTGGCAAGAATATTGAAGTGGGGGTGTATTGGGTGGCTTTGGAAGGTTGGAAAAGGAGAAGTTTTGTCTTACTTGGGTTGAGTAGGAGATGAGCATTGGATAGCCAGCTTTCTACAGAAGAGAATGATTCCTGTGTGATTTGTTGCAGTTCTGGTAATGTGGGGGCAGAGCAGATGACAGTAGAGTCATCTACGTACTGTATAAGAGATGCTTGTATGGTGGCAGTATGTAGGTTGTTAGTGAAAAGTGAGAATAACAGAGGGCCAAGGATAGACCCTTGGGGAACTCCGAGAGTAACTGGGAGGCGAGGTGATATGTTATCGTCCCAGATTACTGATTGCTGGTGTCTGTGTAGATAGCTGTGGAACCAGTTGTAGGCTGATTGTGAGGAGAGGTTGGGGAGAGTAGAGAGTAGTAGCTCATGAGATACCATGTCAAAGGCCTTGAGAGATCTAGAAATACGGCAGTAGAGAAGAGGCCATTGTTTTTGTGATGAAGTATAGTGTTGGTGAAGGAGAGCAGAGTGGAGGTAGAGCTGTGATATGGCCTGAAACCATGTTGGGTTTTGGAGAGGCGATTATTAGCTAGGAGGTAGTTGGATACCTGGGTGTTGATACATTTTTCAAGTATCTTGGAGAAAGGGGAGAGGATAGCAATGGGGCTGTAATTGGAGAGGTCGATAGAGGGGGTGTCTATGTGGAGGGGAATGATGTGGGATATTTTCCATATCGAGGGAACATAGCCTTATAGAATTGAAATTGGGTATGCTAGTGTATCAGCTGCAATTTTCAAGTATTCAGAGGGGAGGTTGTCAGCTGCGAGTCTGGTAGGTTTATGTTTTGACAATAGTCTTTTTATGTTGGAGGTAGGTACTGAGGTGAAGAAGAAAAGAGGCGTGGGGGATTAGTTTTAGGAGTTGGAGGGCTGTTGTAGGGAAGTGCTGTTTGTTTAGAGATGTTATAGTTTCAGTGAAGTGTTTGTTGAAGGATTCAGCAATATTGCTGGAGGAGGGGGGAATGGATGGCTGGGGGGTATCAACCTTCCCTCGGTGGAGGATAGTGTTAACAGTGGACCAGAGAAGTGCTGTAAAAAGTAACTTAAATAATAAATTATCACCCAGGCAGGAAGGGTACTTGGTTTAACAGTAGCAGCATGTTGTACTATTTACACAGGTACAAAGTGTTCATTAAAAAAGGCTCAGGTAAGTGTTATGCATTCGCATATGAAGCCCTTGACATAAAAAAAAAAAAAACACCTTACTTAGTGTTATGTACCGGATAATACAGGTAGCCCATGAATTTAAAGAGACAGTTCTATCACAGATATAGCAGTAGTAAACTATCACAGCATTTGTATATAACTACTTAAATATCACAACACAGACATTTTCATATCTACATTGCTATAATATTTCTCATGTTACAGCAGTTAAACCAACTAAGGATCTCTCTGACTTGGCAGCAAAACAGGACTTTTAGCCGTCATATGGTGTTCTGTATTTAATTTATTGCTTTCCTTCAAACTGAATCACAGAACACTAAGTGACACTGCTTAACATCTATTTTAATATAAAGTATGTTCTAAACAAAAGTGATGAGGAGCAGCAACCCAGTTTGATACTATAGTATCTGTAAGTGCTAGCAGCACTAAGCACCAAGTCAGACTGGAAAATGATACATTGTAACACTTTGTCTGCAACTTTTATAAATAGGAGACTAGTTCTGCAACAGTAGCAATGCTGACAGTAACAAAAGAATAGAACAATTGAGTTTGTAGAGACCTTAGCTGCAATACAAAAAATAAAGCTCAAACACTTACAATGAGATACACCACGAGCTGAAGGGAATTAGCCAAGCTGGCTCCAGGGGTTTAAAAAAACTTTGCTTTGCTGGGACAATATTGGAGGAGTGGGGTCGGAGTGGTCCTTGGTGATGTGAAGTAGTTAGTTCTTGTAGAAAATCACACTCAGGAGAAATTGAGCAGCAAATGCTGCAAACAACAATCTATAGACCTGAGTTCATAGAACTCCCCCAGGCTAAAGATTGCAGGGTAAGTGTCTAAATAGCCAAATTGTCAGGAGTCACCAGAATCCAGTAGGGAAAAACAATCCATAGACCTGACTTCAGATGCTGCCCCTCTGGGTAGATACCTAGTTTGAAGTAGAAAAAAGTGGCAGTTCAAGTACCTTTTTGCCTCTATTTTACAAGTGGGCAATTCCAATGCATCCACTGGGTTACCTTTTTTTGCCTAGAGCTTTATCTTGGTTTACTGATAACAAAAAGAAAAAGTTAACTGGGGAATGTATTTACAGCAGAATGGGGGTGGGGGTGCATGCCTAGCCATGGGTAGAGCCAGTTATTTTTGCTTTAGACCAGGTACTTTCTACAGTAGCAGGCTAAGAGGGAAATGTAGCTAGACACCTACAGTAACTCATTTTCTTTTTAAAGCCCTTGAGTCCTTGCGGCTGGTCTCTTCACTGCAGATGCGGCCAATGGCCAAGGATTCAGCAAGTGGGGGACTGAGAACCCGTCTGCAGGGACAGTGGTCAAGTAACTTATTTTCTTTTTAAAGCCCTTGAGTCCTTGTGGCTGGTTTCTTCACTGCAGATGAGGCCAATGGCCAAGGATTCAGCAAGTGGGAGACTAAGAGAGAACCCGTTCGCAGGGACAGTGGTCAAATGAGATGAAGGGAAAACAAAATTATTTAACAAGCTGTTTGCCATTTTGATCTTCTCTTTCATTTCAGTCGGACATTGCCTATAGCGCCTGCAGAAAGGGTATACTGCTTGACGTGAGGCAATCCCTGTACTTTCATAGTGGGGACCAAGGTGTGTGTGTCCACGTTTTGGGTAGTCGGACCTTTTTTATATAAAAGTGCCTGGGCTGTTATCCATCATACACTGTCTGGAATTATGTTAGTTGGGTCTGTTGGCATAAACTGCTGTCTTCAGATATATTACTGGAGAAATGCTATCTTTGTGATGGCATGGGAGCTTGATGGGGTTGGATGTCACTGGATTAAAGTGAGGATGTAGGTTCCTCAATGGGTACATGCCCTTTATTCCAGTTTGTTACACTCCGCAATATGGCATGTTGATACACACTGACTGTTCTTTCTAGTGTAAGACATAAAAGAGTGTCATTTTGTCATGATGAGCGGGTCCACTTTTATCAGTTTCTAGGGGCAGCATTTAAACTCTTTAGTTTGGGGCCTGGTTCTTTCATTATTGTGAGCTACTTTACTGCTGGTAGTAGGGGATAGGCATACTTATACTGTGTTACTGCATAGACACGAGGTTCTTGGTTGATCACCAGTTTGCCTTGAAGGAGATTACAGAGGTTGTAGGTAGGTAGGGGCTGAATCGGTGAACTATGGAGTGCTTCATCAAGGGGTGTTCTGGTTTAAGCACCATAATTTTATTGATGGGTACAGGTTGCAGTTATAGCTTTTGTTCATTCTGATTGTGGATTGGGATATGCAGAGTTGGTATTTCTTGAGGGACTGAATAGATGTGGACTTGACAGGTGAGAGAAGCACATGAGGAGAGTTTCCGCTGACAGAGCGGTATGACAGGAAGTCATGGGTTGCCAGCAGTGCAGTGAATATGGAGTTGCTTTCTTCCCTGTAGGCACAAGGTAATGTCTTGTTTGATCTTATATGGGGAGCATCAGTGTGGAATTTTACACTGTTTTATGGCTAGCGGGGGTCTTCTTTGGAATGGATCAGATATTATTGCAAACATCAGGGGTAGGGGATTAGTGAGTTACATTGTGTCAGTTAGACTTGTTAGCTAGATGGGAGTTTTGATGGGAGGATTTAGTTTTGAGTTACTGCAGTTTCAGGATAGACTGGGCTGGGCAAATTCAATATATTCTGGATGGTTGTAGTGTGTCATGGACATTGTGTGACCTGGTGGCATTGGGCATTCTAGTTTGTTGGTATATTGTGTGGGTTAGTTTTGCCTGGCTTTGGTCTATTGTTGGTGATGCCGGCCATGATGGTGGTGTTTTGAGGTCATACTGCTCCAGCCATGATGTTGGCTTAAGTGTGTTATTGTTTATAATAGGGATTTTGTGTGATGGTAGCATTTCATTAAATAGAATTTAGAAGAGATTTAAGAGGGGTATTACATTCACTGAACAGCAACATTTTTTTTTTCATTGAGCTGTACTATGGAGTTGCAATGTGGTATGGTGCATGACTTCAATGACAGTGGGCTTAATAGTGGGTCCAGTGGCTGGTAAGGATATTGGTATTATTGTGAGGCTTCTTGTGGTCAGGTCATATGGTTTAATTACATCATGGCTGTATTTATGATAGGATGATGTTATGGTTTGCTATTTTAGCATAGGTGAGGGGTCATTGGTTTGTTTTCACTGGTTAGGTACTTGGCTGTTTCGGTTAGTTATGTATAAGGTTAGGAGGTAATGATATGGATCCAGCTTGGTTAGGGAGGATGGGTACACCAAATAATTTTTGACGTAGTACCTTACTGGTGGTTAGTTTTCTGGAAGTTTGGTCAGAGACAGGGGGAACAGCCTGGTCAGTCGGATGGGTGAAGAAGAGTGGCAAACTTGCCATCTTCTGCTCCCCATCTGGTGCTGGATGTGCAATTCAATAAGTTGGAAAGTGTTGGATAAGTTAATAGGCAAGCAGAGCTGCTTATTTGGATGGTGGTGTAATTCAATAAATTGAAGGTGAGCAGGGTAACACTGTCTTGTTAGTGCAAAGATAAGTGAGCAAGTGGGGGACGCTGCTTATCAAGGGTGAGTGGTTATGCTGCACTTATGGTTATTTTATGTTTTCTTTCATGGATGTTATTATCACCTTTGTCATGTTTTTGGTTGAAATTTATAATTATTGGTTAACAATTATGTTTATGGAAGTTTAATAAAGGTCGTCAAATGTTATTTAGTGTTGTGTGTTTATTGAAGTGGATCAGGACAAAAAAATCTCCAAAGTATTACAGTACATTTTAAAACTAATAATTTTTACAGTGTTTAAAAATAATACAAAAAAAATGCAGTTTAAATAATTATTTATTTATTTTACATTGTTTACCGGGAAAATCCAATTGAAACAGAGCCCATTTTCAGCAGAGGGCCAGGGAGAAAGGCTCCAGATGCACATCTTTGGAATGTGGAAGGAAACCAGAACACCCAGAAGAAACCCATGTGAATGCAGGGAGGACATGTAGTCTCTGCACAGAAGGCACCCCAGCCATGAATTGAATGGGAAAACCTCTTGCTGTGAGGTGACAATACTAACCTCTGCACCACTGACCACCCAGGTGCATAATTATAATACCAAATTAGACATAATATGAGAACATTGGTTGAAATATATATATTTTATGGCAATGATTTAATAGTTAGAAATGTTAGACAGTTTATAGAGAAATTAAAGGTAAGTTAGAATAATACAAACAGGAATTGCAATACAAAGTGAGAAAAAAGCAGGCTTATGGTATGTATAGAAAAAACACACAAAAATCCCCTGCACGAGAGCAGATGCACGGCTTAAAAAACCAGTATAAAGCACACAAAAAAGAAAAGCCAGCAAACAACGACCAGATGCATAAAATATTATATTGTATGGTAACAATACATAAGTACAAACAGCAAACAGACCGGTTTCGGCTGGAAACCAAGTACACAGCCTTCTTCAGTGTATGTAGAACAATTCAATCAGAGCTGTTTATAAGGTACAAAGTCAGATTTCATTGGTGGATGTTCATAAATATTCATTTAATCCAGGGGGAAACAGCCCACCAAGCTTAATAATCCATTTCTTTTCCTTCCCATTTAATACTGTATGCCACCCTGTTTTGTTAGAACGATCCCCAAAAAACATATCAATAATGGTGAACATAAATCTAGCTGTTGGATGAGCCATGTGATGTTTATATAGAGCATTATTAATTCTCTTCTGTTTAATGTTACTGATATGTTCAGAGATACGTAGTCTCATGGGCCGAGATGTTTGCCCCACATAAAAAGCTCCGCAGTTACAAGTAGCCAAATAAATAATCCAATCGCTGCTGCAATTGGCAAAAAAGCGGAGATCAAAAACTTGGGGGCAATTCCTACTTGAAAATTCCTTGGCTTTATTGATATATTGACAGTTGGTGCAATGTCCACATGGAAAACATCCACGTAGAATGTCACCAGAAAGAGTCGTCTGGACATAACTAGTGTATCTAGTGTCACTATGTTTATAGTGATTAAAGTATGTATTCAGATTTTTACCCTTCCTATAGGAAAAAAGGCATCGAGCTGGTATTAAATTAGAGATGTCATCATCACACTGTAATATGTTCCAATGTTTGTGGATACTCTGAATAAGACAATTGGAATTCCTGGAAAAAGTGGTGGTAAATCTAAGTGGTTGGGGTGATGTATTGAGATGTTCTCTATATCTGAGTAGATCCGATCTGTCCATGCAATTAACCTGATGTTTGGCAGTGGCAATATCCCCCACCTTGTATCCCCTTTGTTTGAATCTTTTGGTCAAGTCAACTTGATTGTTGCAAAATGTAGCATGTTCTGAGCATATACGTTTGGCCCTGATGAATTGGGCCTTGGGAATATTGCGTGCTATGTGTGGACGGTGGAAGCTGGAAGCATGCAAAATGGAATTGTACTGTGGGAATTTTCTGAACATGTCCGTCCCTAAGGTGTCATCTGGCAGTCTATTGATTAAGACATCCAGATATGTAATGCTGTTCAAATCATGATGTTCAGTGAAAACCAATCCCCATTCATTATTGTTTAAGTATGAAACAAATTCCATAAGACCAGTTTCTGTACCCTTCCAAACAAGCCATATGTCATCCAAGTAACATCTCCATATATCAATATCAGATAGAAATATATTTCTTGAAAGCTCATAGATAATATGTAATTCAACATAAGCCATGAAGAGATCAGCATAAATAGGGGCAAAAGATGCCCCCATAGCAGTCCCTTTGGTTTGCCAAAAGCAAAGATCCTTATAATAGAAGACGTTACTTGTAAGAACATGCTCAGCCAGGCCAACAAGGAAAGAGTTGAAATCCAAACTATATAAGTTAGACATTTTGAGCCAATAAGCTAAAGCTTCCAAGCCTGCCTGGTGTGGAATATTTGTATATAATGCACTGACATCAAGTGTACATAGATACCAATCAGATTCAAGTTGCATATCTGAAATAATCTGTAAAAAATGAGTTGTGTCTTGTAAACGTGAACGTATATAGGTTAACAAAGGTTTAAGATACTTGGTCAAAAATATTGATAATGGCTCGGTGATGTATCCCCTCCCAGAAACAATTGGTCTGCCCGGTGGATGGGTAGCATCTTTATGAATTTTGGGGAGGAAGTAAATATACTGAATACTAGGATCCTTAATGAGAAGTTGATGTGCAGTTTCAGTAGTAATAATCGCCCGATCTTTGGCGTCTAATAAGAATTGTTCAATCCGTTGAGTAAATCTGAACGTAGGGTCAATAGACATATTTGAATAGTACCTAGCATCAAATAGTTGTTTTTTAGCCTCATTATCATAATCAGTCCAGTTTAGAATAACAACAGCACCACCCTTGTCAGCTGAGATAATTACAATATCCTTATTATTTTGTAATTCCAGAATAGCCTGCTTTTCAGCATATGTGATGTTATTTTGTTTATACACCACATCAGAACTGAAGAAATGTAGATCTTTAAGTACGCTATTCTGGAACTGATGGACTACAGGATGCATGGGTGGAGAAAAACTGGACTTATGATATGTGAATTTGCCAACATCAACATTACAATCAGATTCACCAAAGAACAATCTCAAATTCAAAAGTCTGCAAAAACTCATTAAGTCCTGAGCTAATAAATCTTCCGAAACCGTGAAACCAGGTATAAATGTTAACCCTTTATTAAGGACCTGAATGTGTATTGAAGATAATTCAAAACTGGACAGATTCAGAACATTAGTATCAGAACATTCATTTACTTCTGCAAAGCCATTTCCAATAGTCCTTGGATGTTGTGAACCTCTTGGATGTTTGCGCCCCCCCCGTTTGTATTTAGTCCTAAATGGATACCCCCAGGAGTCCTTTTTGGGGACGGGGACCTTGATGCCACCAGGGATTCATTGTCAGTCCCAGAGGATGTATCATCGATGGACGAAGTATTATCAATATTGCGCTTACGCAAGATGGACCGTGGTCTCTTTCTCTTGTTAGGGGGAGCAGGAGAACTAGTGAATCTCACATGTTTAGTCTGATGTGTGAAGAGACTCCCACGGGAGTAATCATCCTGGTCTCTGGAGAATTTCTTTATCTTCCGGGCCCTGAGTTCAGCATCAAACTTTTTTAAATCAGAAGCAATTTTGGAAAGCTGACCCCCAAAAAAGGGCTCATGTTCAAAAGGCTTTAGTTTGTTAACCGTAGCCATAATCTCATCCAGTCCCCTATCAACAGCACGATTATGAAATTTGAGTAATTCCACAATAAAAGCCATAGTGGCGTCCTGTTGTATTTTAAGCCATTGTGTGGTCAACTCCTTATCACAATTAGACACATGAGGGGTAGTATGTATACGTAAACCCCTAGGGGTAATCTCAGTAGCCTGATAGGCTCTAAAAACTTTACTATGCCAAACAATGGCACGTAATGACCGCAATGATCTATTCAGATCATCAAAAAGCTTATGGCAAAATACTTCTGGATTCGATTGTTCAGATAAATCATTCTTGTCCTGAGTAGAGTGACCTAGCCCAAAGGCCCCAAGGTCCTCTCTATCAGCAGTCAATCCAGTGATGAAATTGGCTAGATCCATATTGATATACCAGAGTTCAAACCACTGTGTCAAAAAAACTGATTCAAAAACTGTCAATAATAGTTTAGAATACAAAACTTCGACAGCTGAGACGTCTAAAAAATGGTGAATAGACAATAACAGCAATATACAAGAATTTTAAAAGGCTGCATCTATCACCAAAGAAACCAGAATATCATATCATGAGGAGTATATTATACTCATCCTAATCAAAAGGGGAGACATATAACAAAAATCTATGTTGGTGGGAGACTGGTTGAGAGAAGGACCCAGTTCAAACAAAGTATACCATATGGTCCAATCCAGAAAAAAACAATGATGCTGGACCAACGCCAGAAGTAAATAAAGAGTAATTACCCCAAGGACACAAGAACACTGAGGACTAAAAGAGAACCCAAAAGTGCAGACTAAAAAGATAAGATCAAAACCTATATATCAATAGGACACCTGCGTTACACTTAAACAGGTGTATGATATTACTAAGATCCAAATAATCTGGTCCAAAAAACCAAAAGGGCAATATTGAAGCTGCACTTACAGGAAACTCAAATTATTACTATATAAATCAGTGAGCAAACATATAAAGGCCACCTATATGTCAGCATATAATGATGGAACACCTATGATAACAATATGTATGAAATAATAAATACATATGAGACCAAGACTGCAGAAATCTATCCCAAACTGGATATAAAAAAGGGAACCCAATATATTCCTATGAGAAAAGATTGTTATCCAAATATGAGACAAAGATGACCCTAGCATTGCAGTATCCAACAACTATTATAATGCTGTCCAATAAATGGCAATCAAACAATCACTTATACAATAGTATCAAACATACATAAGGTGCCATATATAGGATAATAGAACCAAATGTATAACCCAAAAGTAAAAACACACATCAAAATAACAGTGCTGGCAAAAACAAATTGTAAGACAAAAAAGTCAGTACATTGAACAGAGTGAATTCACAGTATTCATATAGTATACGTAAAACACCTAATGAAATATGTGTATATCAGAAACCCCTGATATATCCTGGTATATTATATCCTGGTACACCATAATTTTATTGATGGGTACAGGTTGCAGTTATAGCTTTTGTTCATTCTGATTGTGGATTGGGATATGCAGAGTTGGTATTTCTTGAGGGACTGAATAGATGTGGACTTGACAGGTGAGAGAAGCACATGAGGAGAGTTTCCGCTGACAGAGCGGTATGACAGGAAGTCATGGGTTGCCAGCAGTGCAGCAAATATGGAGTTGCTTTCTTCCCTGTAGGCACAAGGTAATGTCTTGTTTGATCTTATATGGGGAGCATCAGTGTGGAATTTTACACTGTTTTATGGCTAGCGGGGGTCTTCTTTGGAATGGATCAGATATTATTGCAGACATCAGGGGTAGGGGATTAGTGAGTTACATTGTGTCAGTTAGACTTGTGAGCTAGATGGGAGTTTTGATGGGAGGATTTAGTTTTGAGTTACTGCAGTTTCAGGATAGACTGGGCTGGGCTAATTCAATATATTCTGGACGGTTGTAGTGTGTCATGGAAATTGTGTGACCTGGTGGCATTGGGCATTCTAGTTTGTTGGTATATTGTGTGGGTTAGTTTTGCCTGGCTTTGGTCTATTGTTGGTGATGCCGGCCATGATGGTGGTGTTTTGAGGTCATACTGCTCCAGCCATGATGGTGGCTTAAGTGTGTTATTGTTTATAATAGGAATTTTGTGTGATGGTAGCATTTCATTAAATAGAATTTAGAAGAGATTTAAGAGGGGTATTACATTCACTGAAAAGCAACATTTTTTTTTTCATTGAGCTGTACTATGGAGTTGCAATGTGGTATGGTGCATGGCTTCAATGGCGATGGGCTTAATAGTGGGTCCAGTGGCTGGTAAGGATATTGGTATTATTGTGAGGCTTCTTGTGGTCAGGTCATATGGTTTAATTACATCATGGCTGTATTTATGATAGGATGATGTTATGGTTTGCTATTTTAGCATAGGTGAGGGGTCATTGGTTTGTTTTCACTGGTTAGGTACTTGGCTGTTTTAGTTAGTTATGTATAAGGTTAGGAGGTAATGACGTGGATCCAGCTTGGTTAGGGAGGATGGGTACACCAAATAATTTTTGACGTAGTACCTTACTGGTGGTTAGTATTCTGGAAGTTTGGTCAGAGACAGAGGGAACAGCCTGGTCAGTCGGATGGGTGAAGAACAGTGGCAAACTTGCCATCTTCTGCTCCCCATCTGGTGCTGGATGTGCAATTCAATAAGTTGGAAAGTGTTGGATAAGTTAATAAGCAAGCAGAGCTGCTTATTTGGATGGTGGTGTAATTCAATAAATTGAAGGTGAGCAGGGTAACACTGTCTTGTTAGTGCAAAGATAAGTGAGCAAGTGGGGGACGCTGCTTATCAAGGGTGAGTGGTTATGCTGCACTTATGGTTCTTTTCTGTTTTCTTTCATGGATGTTATTATCACCTTTGTCATGTTTTTGGTTGAAATTTATAATTATTGGTTAACAATTATGTTTATGGAAGTTTAATAAAGGTCGTCAAATGTTATTTAGTGTTGTGTGTTTATTGAAGTGGATCAGGACAAAAAAATCTCCAAAGTATTACAGTACATTTTAAAACTAATAATTTTTACAGTCTTTAAAAATAATACAAAAAAAAAAATGCAGTTTAAATAATTATTTATTATTTTTTATTTGTTTTGTGAAACGAAAAAAACAATTGAAATCAGCCCATTTTTTCAGCAGGACCAGGGAGAAAGGCTCCAGATCATCTGGATTGGGAGGGAGAAAACAGAACACCCAGAAGAAACCCATGTGAATGCAGGGACATGTAGTCTCTGCACAGATTCCCACCCCCCCCCCATGATGAATTGAAAACCTCTCTTGCTGTGGTGACAGTACTAACCTCTGCACCACTGTCCACCCAGGTGCATAATTATAATACCAAATTAGACATAATATGAGAACATTGGTTGAAATATATATATTTTATGGCAATGATTTAATAGTTAGAGAAATGTTAGACAGTTTATAGAGAAATTAAAGGTAAGTTTGAATAATACAAACAGGAATTGCAATACAAAGTGAGAAAAAAAGCAGGCTTATGGTATGTATAGAAAAAAGCCAGGAACAGATAGAAGTAAAGAAGTGAGTGAAAAAGGGAGAGTAAGAAAATATAAGGTATGAATAGATATTTGTTCACATTTAGGGATAGAGTTTATCCTGGTGTTGAACAAGAAGAGAGCCAGCTTATGGCTAGGCTAAGTCTTTTAGAATGGTTTTGAAGGATGGGAGGGAGGGTATTGACCTGATGGACAGAGGCCTTAGTAACATTGTACTAGTACAGACAATGCCCAGCAGATTTGATATATTTGTGAACAGACAGGAGTTTTTGGCCACTGGATCATAACAACTGGCTAAGAACATAGTTGTGTAGAAAGTTATTTAGTGCTGGACAAGCAGATGGCTTCTATATAATTTTATAGGTAGTAGAAGCTGCTTGTATGATAGTTGATGGGGTAGTTCTAACCAATTTAGGATTTTTAGTGCTATACAGTGGTGGGTTCTGAAAGGGGTATTTGCTGTAAATTCAACAACTTGTTATAGCATTGTTCGAGTTTTAATTTTTGTGATGCCTGAAGGTTCATGGGAGCACCATGAAGAAGTTCGGGGAGGAGTTAAGTAGTGGCTAGTGAAAAGTTTTTGGCTCTATAAAGCATCCCTAGTTTTTGATGAGTTTTTGTGGTGCAATTTTGTATATGTAGGTAGAGCTTAAGTTTACCATCCAATTTCATCCATGATAATTTGCTATGAGAAGTATTTTCAAGAGAGAAGACTTTACATTTTGTTTTTTCATGGGTGACGTATTTGGGGAAAAAAGTAGTAGTTTTTTTTTTTGGGGGGGGGTTGAACATGAGTTGTGAGTTACAAAGCAATATTTCAGTTGTTAAAGCTTCCTGAGTAATTTTTTGGAGGTGTGCCATGTTGTCACATGTGCAAATGAGTGGAGTCATCTGTGTACTGTATTAGGGAGGCCTGCATTGTGGATGTGTTGAGGGTATTGGTGAGAATGTTAAAGAGGAGAGTATCTAGGATAATGCCTTGTGGTATACCAGTGGTGACTGGGAGGCATTGACAGAGGATGGGCTACTATTTTACTGAATGATATCTATTGGGTAGGTAGCTTTTGCACCATAGAAGGGTGGGCTGAGAGAGACCTAATGAGGACATTTGAAGTAGAAGTTTGTTGTGACAAACTGTGTTAAAGGCTTTAGACAAGTCTAAAAATAAGTAGGAGACTAGTTTGCTATTATTTCTAGCTTTATTGATAGTATTTATATAGTTCAGAAGTGCAGTGTTAGTACTGTGGGAAAATGGAAGCCATGTTGTGTGGGGAATAGAAGTTTGTTCTGTAGGAGATAATTTAGCAGTTGTTTTAGAATACATTTTTCAAATATTTTGGAGAGAGGATAAGATTGTAATATCTGTTGAATTTCTTCATTTGTGCATAGAGATAATGTGTGACTTTTTCCTGAGATAGAAAATGTGGAAATCCCGGATTGATCTATTTATAAGGATTGAGACAGGGTAGGCAATGGTATTGGCTGCTATTTTAATGTATTTGCTTAGAAAGTCATCAGCTGAAGAAGAGCATGGTCTGAGTTTTTTAACAGTAGTTTTAAATAGGATGTGAGCACGTTTGATGGTGAAAGTGGATGTGGTGACAAATGGCTGTTGGACAGGATTAGGATTAGATTTTGGGGACTCCTTGGTTAGAGTAGAGATACTGTACTATCTGTGAAATAAAACTTGAATTGTATTGTGGTTTTGAATGATGAATTAATCGTGGAGGAGCCCAGGCTGAATTTAAGGCCAGGATGGAAGATGTTTTCAGTGGCTGTCCAGAATATTTCAGGGTTGTGTTTACTATTATACTGCAAGTTATTATAATATAGTTTTTTGTCTTCATTAATTTGATTTTTAGTATGATTCTGAAAAATTCTGATGTTTTCCAGATCTTGTGGTATTTTATATTTTTGTCATTCTTTCCATGCTTTTTCTCTATCCTGCATTAGAATTTTATTCTTTTTGGAAAGCAAAATTGCATGGTTTGTTTTTAGTCTCTTCCTTCTAGGAGGTGCAAGGATATTCAGGAAAGTTGTATATTGAATTCATTTACAGCATCATCTAAGGGGTAGGATTTTTTGGAAGCTCCAATTCATAGATGATAGGTTAGTAATGATCATACCTGGGTTAAACTTGGAAAGGTTGTCTGTTGTTTTCTAAGTATGTTGTTTAAGTGGATGTGTGATGTCTGGTTGTATAGTTTAGGAGGTAATCACTGAGACAATCAGACATTGTACGTGAGGTGGTGTATTTGCTAGGGTCTGATGCTCGAATCCAGTCTAATAGGGAATGTGATGTCTTGATATAATGTGTGGAGCTTTTAATTATTTGCAAAAAACTTAATAAGTTCAAGCTAGATGTAGGGGAGTTAATGTCCAACCAACTGACATTCGCATCACCTAGTAGTATTATTTCTTGTGGAATTATTATGGATATCCAGTGTAGGACATATTTCAGTATAGCTGTATTATTGCCAGGAAGTATGTAAGGAACAGTGATACATATTATTTTATAATTGTTTAATATCAGATAAGTTATAAGAATATCTGCTGAAGTGAATTCCGGTATTGGTTTCTTGTAAGGGGGAATGTGGTAGTTGTTGGGAAATATTAGAGCAATACCACCATCTTTCCTCTGTATATGGTCATTATGGATTATATTATAGCTGGGAGGTGTACTTTTGGAGTAACTGATGCTGGGTTTAAGCCAAGTTTCAGTTACAGCAAGAATATCAGGCTTATGTTGTGTAATCCAGGCATGTATTTCAGCAGTTGCATTTCTTGTGCTTCTAACATTTATTGCAGCAAAAGTTAGATTACAGGAGTTGGGGGTTGACTGTTGTAGGCTTAGAGTAGAGTGTGGGGAACATACCTCTCAACTGTACAGATTTTCACAGTCTGTCCAGATGTTTGCCTCATATTTTTAGTCTGTCCCTCATAAAATTTGTGGTTTTCTGACAAATGACTGTGGACTGAAGTCACTAAATAATGAAATTAATTTGAGTTGCATACTAATCTGTCCCTATTTTTGAGTCTTTGCCCCCCCAAAAGTTTAGGCTTTGTCCAGATTTCTTGCACTAAGAGGTGGAGAGGTATGTTGTGTAAGAGAATTGTCTTGATGTTCATTATTATAGGTGGGGCCAGGGTTAGGCTGAACGACTCCTCCTAGAAGGATTTCAGTATACTGGGGAATTATTTATACTTGTTTTTGGAGAGTATTTTTCCACCTAATTTTGTTTTGGTTTGAGTTAAAATGGAGTTATCAGTCTACAGTATATTTGGAGTAAAGGAGTGGGACATCATTAAATAGGTTTGGTGCAATGTGTGAAGAGTGTAGGATGAAAGTATGAATAGGTGGTTTGGACAGAGTTGGAGATATGTTTAGAGCTATTATACAATCAGGGAAGGAAGAAAGATGGCCCAGTACCAGCAGAAGAATAGATGATAAGTTGATTAGTGCCATGATTAAGTTGAGGGATCTGTATGTTATAGTTGGCAGGTAGTGGGGAAGTAAGGATCAAGAAGGAAAAAGAAGTTTCAGGACTGAAGGATATTTAGTAGTAGAGGGGTATGAAAACTGATACAGGGTATGTATTGAAGACTTATTTTCTATGAAGGAAGAGAGGTTGTCCTAGTAAAGGAGTAGGGGGTTTTGAAATGTTAGAGTTGGAGAATGCAGGTAAAATAGGAAGAAGTGAATGTTTATTTGGCAGGGGCAGCTCGTGCTATAGCCCCCCCCCCCCACCTGTAGAAGAAATAAAAAAATGAAATACAAAATTAAAAAAAAAAAAAGAAATTGTGAGTCCTGGAAATCCACACATGTGCACTTGGAGTTCCTTGTACTCACAGAACTACAGACTGCTGTCTTAGGCAGTCCGGATAGGGGAGAAAGGCATTTCTGCCCTGCAACCCCAGAAGTCTGTGTGGTGATGGCCACACAGAATGGAAGGACACCGAACTGCATCATCTGCAGGCTGGAGCCTGCAGCCTACTCTTGGAGCCAACCAGCCATTAGTTTGCATGGGCGGGCTAAGGAAACCAGCTGCTGCAACCGGATTAAGGTATGTGAAGCCGTTAGTTTGCAGCTAAGGAGAAGGAAACCAGCCATTGATTCTCCTGCTGCAACCAGATTAAGGTGTGTGAATCCAGGGCTGCTGTGGATTATTCAGGTAAGGACTGCAGGCTATGGAGAAGTGTGTGTGTGTGTGTGTGTGTGTGTGTGTGTGTGTGTGTGTGTGTGTGTGTGTGTGTGTGTGTGTAAACTGGTGGCTAGAGAACACTTAGTGGTGGGTAGAGAATACTCAGGCTTGAACCCTGTACCTTGGGTGCAGGAGGCAAGGGCCTGAATTCCCTACCCACCACCATTTGTAAAAGTTTGCAGATTGTTGCCTCATATTTGTTTTGTTCCTCATAAAATCTGTGGTTTCTGTATGTTTGTTTTAACTTGCAAAGTCAGCAGTGCAGTGGTGCAATGGTAGCATTGTTGCCTAACAGCTACAGGTTCTCTGGTTTGATTCTTGGCTGTGGAGTCTGCATGTCCTCCCATCTTACAAAGACATGTGTCTGGAGTGTTTGTCCCTGCTCTGCTGAAAATTGGCTTTTGTTCCAAGTCAGATGTTCCTGGTTAACAAATATTAAATAAAAATAACAGGCATTTGAATTTCAGACTTTATATTCTTCAGAAAGTACATGGTAACACAAAATCTTTTATTCCAGCAATTTTCTAAGTTTATAACATGGATAATTGAAATTTGTCCCTATTTTGGGGACTGCATTCCCCCATTATTAGCTTTGTCCAGGTTATTTGTGCTAAGGTTGAGAGCTATGGTGAGAACTGAATTCACTGAATATGTTTGGGGGCTGTATTCCCTCATTACTGGCTTTGTTCACGTGTTTTTGCTATGAGGTTGAGAGCTATGGTGAGAACTGAATTCACTAAATGGTAGCCATTTAAGTTTCAGTCTTCCTCTCTTTCACAAAACAGCTGATTTGGCATTATGTTGCTCATAGGGTCCTCTGGGTTCAAGACTTGGCAGTGAAATGTATAGTGGTAACACAGCATTTTGTTCTAGCAATTTTCCAACATCATACAAGCAATGTTTAAAATGTGTCCTTGGTTTTTGGGCCCCCCCCTCAATAAATTTTGGCTTTTTCCAGATTTCTTGGGCTGCAAAGTTCAGAGATACAGCTGAGTGTCGAGTAGATTTTACAAGGAGCTGAGAGCTGCAGGGGAGCAAAAGTTTAGTGCTGCTTATGGTGAGTCTGATTGCGTTGTTAGTAGCATGACAAGTAGTGTACTTGCTTTTGATGCAGAAGGCTGTGAGTTCTACTCTCACAGTAGGTAAATGCATTGCTGATACTGTACTGCCTTGTAAAGGGGGGTGGATGCTGCAGTCCTTTTTGGTGAAGATACCTAGTAACTATGAACCTGTTATCAGTTTGCCCTCCATTCCCTATTGCGATATTACTAGCATATCATTGTTTTAATGCAACACAGGCAATTTATTCCAGCAAGGGCAACAGGTACTTTATTTGTAGATGAAACAATGACATATAAAGTTGTTTGCTAGCAGCAACCTCTTCATTAGTTACATATTTCTTTAATGTGGAATTATTTAGAATGGATTTTACTTCTTCATAGATTGTGCATATTTACTGATACTTGTGGACTGTAGAAGTTTGAGTAGACTTTTATGATGGAAATGTTCTGAATTGGGCAGTTTTGTCACTATTGGTGCATGCATTTTGTTTCATTGTTTACTGGAAAAATGTTCAAAACAATATATTAAAAATGCCATCTAAGAACTGTACTATATTGTACAAGGTCAGGAAGGTGTACAATACATTAAAAATGCCATTTAACAACTGTACTATATTGTACAAGGTCAAGAAGGTGTATCAAAGGGCATGTGCATGTTTTGTGTTCAAGGGGCCTATAATCTGAAAACAGCCCAAAGTTAATCTTTATCTGCCACTGGCAAAATGTATTTTCTTTGAATGTGAGTTTCAAGATCAGAGAAGTTTTAATGCTAAGTCTGTTTTCATTGTGAGACTGCATTGCTTTGTTTAGCAGATATCTATTAGGGTTTGTGCTGTAAAATGCAAAATAAAAATTTCAAATGAAATCCAAATCATCGAAGAAGTAAAGCAGTATGCACACTACAGTGTTTATGGTAAATGGGGCAAAATAACTAAGGAATGGGACATTGGAATGGCTGCAGGGGGGATCTCTATTCAACCATGAGTTTGTGAGGGTGGAAGGACAGCAAACTCAGACAGCCCCAGCTGAACTATACCTCTCAACTGTCCAGATCTTTGCAGAATTAATAGATTTTTGCTTCTTATTTTTGGTTTGTTCCTCATAAAATTTGTGGTTTTCTGGCAAATCATTTAGGAATTAAGTCACTAAATAATGAGAGGCATTGAGTTTCACATGTCATAACCTTCATAAAAATGCATGCTAAAGCAAGACCTGTTATTCTATCAACTGTCTTAAGTTTATACAAGAGCAATTTTAGTACTATTTGTATGTTCCCCCAATATATTTGGCCTTGTCCAGATTTCCTGCATTAAGAAGTTGAAAGGTATGTGCAAATAAATTGCTTTATAGAATTAGGAATATCCAAACCTCTCAACCGTCCCCAATTTTGGCTCAAAATGTTGCTCTCCCCCTAGTAATCCCTATGCAAAATGGCAATTTTGGAAGAAATATGTAGGGTTTACAATTATAAATAACTGTAATGATCAGAGTTATAGTTTGCTTTTATTTCAGAAATGCATGTAAATGCTCATATTTTGTCAGCTGCTCAAGTTAACAGTACTAATATTAAAAAGGTGTCCCTTCTTTGACAGGCTCCCAGCTGTATTGTGTGGCAATTTTATATTTTTGCATCACGTTTGGTCTGTTTTTCATAAAATTGTGGTTTTCTGGCAAATTAGTGGCAAATACACTTCCCCTTTTCTTGTCTATTTAAATTATCCTTACTCTCCCTCCTATATTTTATTTTACCCTATGCTGAATTATGATAACTCCTTCCATCCCCTAACTGGATACTCCCTGTAGGGGTCTCTGTTACACTCATACAAACTGCCCACTAGGTGGCGCTCCTCTACCATCTTGCTGTCTCTACTACTTTTTCCCACTTGGTACCTTATTCTCTTCTTCACTGTTTCCTAGATATCTCTCCCTTTGCTCTCTCCCTCACTATTCTCCCAGGACTACCTATCCTCTTCCTCCACTCCACAAATTCCCATCTCCTTCAAGCTTAAAGCCCCTGACCCTTCTCTACTGTCATTTTAGTACATATCTCCATTCAACTCCTCTTCACTGTCAGTCTTCGAACTTACTGTACATCTCTGCAAACTTACCTTCTGGCTCTCACACTCTACTGATTGTTTTCCTCACATTCTCCTTCCTTTGGCTCTTCCCGCTCCATTCGCCCTGCGGGCTCACTCCGCTCCCCTACCCTACCCTGCCCCCATTTTCCAACCACCCCAGCACCTCTACCTTTATACCTTTCATAACCCCTCCCACATATACCAATTAACTAATCAGAGTCCTTTCCTCATTACCCCCTCCCTCTCTTACTCTTCCCACCCCACTATACTTCACTTTACCAATTAACTAATGATAGTCCTTCTTCTTACTACCCCTCCCACTCTTTCTCATCCCACTCCATCATACTTCTCTCCTCACCACACATACTCCCTTTCTCTCCCCTGCAAATACTTTCAACCTCATCCACTTCCTAAACTCCCCACCCCTTTTTTGCCTGTACACTTCCACTACATCTATCTCTTCAATTTCCCCATGCTGAACATGCCCTCCAAAATCCTTCATATTATCTGTGTCCCATCCTCACTTCTTGTACTACTAATTCCTCTATATTATGCTACTTCCTACTCTCACAAAATACCCCTATGCCTACCTCCTACTCAAACTATCCCTTGTACTCACCTACAACCATCTCTATCTACCCACTACAACCTATTCTCTCTTATTCCTCCCAAAACACTGTACCTTTTCCATCCCAAACACTTCACCATAACAAAAACATTCACTCTTAAACTCCTGCTATCCCCTAACAGCTTCCTACTTCATAAACCCAAAAGACTTAGAGTTACTCCCAATAATGACCTGGCCTTATCTGGTGATATTCATCCCAACCCTGGCCCCTGCCTCATTACTAACAACTTTCCCCCCAACCCTTACTTCTCCCACTGGAACCAATCATAGTCCCCCTCCCACTTCTTCTACTGCTTCCTCTCCTAACTCCCTTAAGTTCTTCACTGTCAAAGCTCCGAGCCTCAATAACAAAATACACCAACTACAAGCTTGGATTTGCCACAACCAACCTGACATCTTAGCCATCTCTGAAACCTGGCTAAAACCCCATATTGCTGACTCTGAAATCTTACCTCCTGGTTTCCAAATCCACAGAAGTGACCGATTAAATAAAAAAGGTGGTGGCTCTGCAATAATCTTCTCTAACCTCCTCTCCTTAATCCCTTTACAAATCCCAACTCCACAATTCAAAAATGCTGAACTAACAGCAAGTCTCCTATGAATAAATAAACATAAGAACATCTGCATTATCTCCCTATACATATCCCCAGGTGACAATATCCCTACCATCGAAAATATTCTTTACTGGGCCTCAACAGAAATCAAATTCGAAACCTACATTCTAGGCGATGTTAACATTGATTGGAATAAAATCAACTCACCTTCCCCCTCCCAATTCATTAACCTCTACAACTTCACCCAAGTAATCCACTCAACCACCCGTCCTAACAAAAACAATCCCCCAGGATCCATCATTGACTGGATCCTAGTCTCTCATCCAAACAAAATAATTCTTTCTGGTACTATTCCCTGACACCTTTAGTTACCATCTCCCCACTTTCATACACCGCTCAGCTAACTCCACCCAATATCAACACCATTACATCCACACTCGTAATCTCAGCAACTTCAACCCCACAATTTTCTCAAACATTTTTAAACATACTAACTGGCAGATCCTAAATACTCTTCCTCTAGACAATGCTGTAGAACAATTTAACTCTATCTTCCTAAATACTCTTAACTCCCTAGCCCCACCAAGAAACAAATGAGTCAAAGCTAATTCTGCCCCTTGGCTATCCAAAGAAACAAAACAAATCATGCATCAAAGGGACAAATCCTGGAGGCTCTACCAGAAAAATAAAATGCCTTCATCCCTGCTCCAATACACCCAACTCCACAACTAAGCAAAAAAACTAATCACCCTGGACAAAAAAAACTACTACAATAAACTTCAGTCCAACCATAATAAGAACCCAAAACAGTTCTGGAAATCAGTTAATTCCCTTCTCCATCCAGGATCCAGGAATAACCCCTGCCCTGACCCTAGTATAACTGACACAGAACTAAGTTCTCACTTCAACAAATTCTTTACTGAATCTATAGCTAATCTAACTAAATCCTTTCCAAACAATAATACATCCAACTCTCTTTCCTTTACACCTAACAACCCTTTTAACTGTCCTCTCAATTTCCAACTGAAACCTGTTTCAACCACATTTATAAAAAGGCTCTTATCCAAACTAAAGCCATGCTCTAATGCCCCTGACAACATTCCCTCCTCCTTCCTTAAATGTGCTGCTAAAGGTATTGCTCTCCCTATCAGCATCTTAATTAACAGATCTTTAAAAGAGTCATACGTTCCTATTCTTTGGCGATCAGCCTACATTCTACCACTTCATAAAGGAGGCAAAAATACTAATATCTCCAACTTCCACCCAATTGCCCATCTCTCACCTATATCAAAAATTCTAGAAAAATGTGTCCACCACCAACTCATGCCTTTCTTAACCCAGAACCACCTCCTAACACCCACCCAACATGGCTTCTGCCCTGGACACAGCACCATTACTGCCTTATTATCCTTCTTAGAAACAGTCAATCAAGCCAGGGATTCTGGATTACTAGTTTCCACTGTACTGATAGATCTTTCTAAAGCCTTTGACACCATCTCCCACAAACACCTTCTCTTTCATCTAGCCAAACTTCATCTCTCCCCTGATACTCTATCCTGGTTCTCCAGCTACCTATCAGACAGATCTCAAGCTGTCAGATGGAAAACCTCTACCTCCTCCTTCTTACCTACACCCACTGGCGTTCCCCAGGGGTCCATCCTTGGACCCATGCTTTTCAACATCTTCATAAATAACCTTCACACTGCCATCCCAGACACAACAGTTATCCAATACGCTGATGACTCTACCTTAGTCTGTGCCACCTCTAACCTTCCTGAACTACTGACAAAAACCCAAATATCTTTTTCCACTACTGAGAACTGGGTGCACCAAAATCATCTCTCTCTCAACTCTAATAAATCTAAAATTCTTCTTTTCCCTCCCTTCAGGGCTTTCACTTTCGACAAAAATGCTTTCAAAATCCTAAGCCAAACCAACTCTACTATAGAGGTGGTCCCATCCGCAAAACTCCTTGGCATCACCATAGACAAGTACCTTAAATTTGATAACCACATACAACAAAACATAAAGAAAACCCACCAAAAGCTAGGTATGCTCTATAGGAACAACCGCTTTCTCTCCAACTCCTCTAGGCATACCTTAGCAACTACCTATCTTCTACCATCTTTACTATATGAAGCTCCACTCCTAACTAACCTGTCTTCTTCCAACTCCTCTAAACTCGAAATTTGCTATAATAAGATCTCTAAATTTGCAACCAAATCTAAAACCTCTACACACCATTGCCTTTTCCTACAAACTCTAAACTGGCTAGAACTATCTAACCACCTAGACTATCTCCAACTAACCACTGCTCACAAATTAATATTCTATCCTGATAAATGCCCAGCCTTAACTAACATCCTTCCTCCGTACATCCCAAATAGATCTCTAAGATCTGAACACCAAAATATAATCTCTATCCACAAATCCAAATGCCCTGCTGGCCAACTCCTTCTCTTCTACTCTCTAGGCAGGAAATGGAACTCTCTCCCTCCTTCACTTAGAACAACATCTAACTCAGAATCCTTCAAAACCCAACTTTTCTCTTACCTGTCTTCTAAACATAAATGTTCCTGCTTTCATCCCACTTAAATTTAAATAACTACCCATTGAACCCTCTATACTCTTTCACTTCACACTACCCTAAAACTATTATTTTTCTATTGCTACTAAAACAAACTTAAGCTACTTCTCAGTTTAAGTATTTCTCTCTCTCTACTCCTTGTATGTAAATATTGTAAATATCAAGTAACCTCAGATCTCGATATTGCAGACAATTGAAACTTGCTGCTCTGAAGGGAAACTACTGAAAATCTGTTTTATCTACTTTTCTTAATTATGTTTATGAGGTATACTGTATGCATTTGCTTTTTTACTAACTGTATGAATGTATTTATACATGTATTTTTTACATTCAACATTATGTAACTTAGACTGTATTCGCATTGCTTATGGAGCTTTTCTCCCCGGGCCTCCACTGAAAATGGACACGTTCTGGCCCAGTGGACTTCCCCGGTAATCAAACTGGAAATAATAATAAATAATAATAATAAATAATCATTAAAGACTGAAGTTAGAAAATAATGGCAGACATTTGAGTTTCAGATTGCATACCCTATTCTATTATTTTTTCTGAGTTTATAAGAGCAATATTTAAAAATTGCCCTTATTTTTGGGCCTGTGTCCCACTTCTATGTATGGCTTTATCCAGATTTCTTGCTCTGAGGTTGAAAGATATGACTGTTAGAGCCATCACCGTCAGCCAGAGTAATTTCAAATTGTGACATACTTGTTGCACCCCACTCACCATTGTAGTGACTCTGGATGTGTCCAAGCAAGGCAAGGAGCAGTTATGCAGTTAAGTGTGCAGAGTATTCCCCCATCCAAGGTAGACCACAAGTATGACCGTGGCTTTTCATCTGTCCTTGATTTTGCAGACTGTTCTGGTTTTCTGTCATATTTTATACTGTTGATTTATGCTTCTTATTATTCAGAAAATGCATGCTGTTGCAGTGCCCTGTTGCTCTATGTTTAAGTAGCAATGCTTTAATGACTATCAGGTAAGCTTTTCTGAGATTGTAAGATGCAAGTAAGCTTTAATAAGCATACTGTTAAAGAATTACCAACATTGAAAGCCTTTTCGTTGTTGCTATGCAGAGAATATTTACATAACTAGATAACTTATAAGCCTTAGGTATTGAAATGCATATGCCAGTATTTGTAATAAAGGACAGGATTACAATATTTTCAGAAGCTCATTACATTTGTTGGAGACTTGCAGTCATCTTTGCAGGCTTTACCCATACACTAAACAGAATGCCAGTCTAACATGTGTGGCCCTTAACTTGTGCAGTAATAGGTTCATAGATTATTGCTAGGCTAACTGCCCTTGTGGGACATTTTAAGCCTAGCCAATTACCCCCTGCGAGAATCAAACCCTGTACCTTCTGTCTGTAAGGCAAACACCTTAACCATTAGGCCATCCTCCCAGACACTTCCTTTAAACAATTTATCTTGAGCTTGTTTCTTGTTTGCTGTTCATTTTTTACTTTGATCATGTCTTGCCCATGAAACAAGTAGATAGTTGTTGTCAGGCAGCAGGTCTTTTTTGGATAAAAAAACATTTTTACAAGTGGGGGTATCACAGAGATTGCTACTTTCAGCATGTTACTTGTTAATTTTATAAAGCTGAATATAAATTAGAATTAGAACTGCAGTGCAAGGAGAAGTAGCTTGAGCTGAGGGATGTTTGTTTTTTTTATATACTTGATTTTGACTGGCATTCCAGTAATGCATTTAAAAAGTAATTTATTTTTTCATGCCTCACAACCTTTGTGTTTCCATCTAGATATTAAGTAAGTTGTCATGTAGTCAATGCATTGAAATATTTTTTCTTCTACACTTCATTTTGTCTGGATTGGACTCTTGTAATGACGGTTTGGCACCCAGGGCAGTGTATTTAATTAAAGTTCCAGTTGTTGTGGTTTTGAGCATAGCTCCATCCCTTTCTAGCTGGCTGAACCCCTTCCCATTGGCCCCACCCATTCAGCTGTCTCCTGCAGCCCTCCTTTAATTTGAAGTCACCAGCCACTACTGTTATTTGGGGAAAAGTATAAGATACAATGCAGAACAGATAACTTCTGTTAGGGAGGGTGTGACTATGAATGTATATAGAGAAAAGCAGGGAGGGAGAAAGGTAGTTGGGAATGGTGCTAAAAGAGTAAATAGAAGTTGCTTATTAATATAACTGACCATGATGAGTCATAAGGTTGTTTGGTAGGGTAGGGTGCTTATTAATATAACTGAATCAAACAGACACACTCACAATCATTTGTCCTTGTGAATTTCACTTTTAATTAGATGACAAACCATTCTGAATTTATGTAAACAGATTGCTTTTGCTTATTCTCAATATGTTAAACCATGGCAGTGAAATAAAGGGCCAACAGAATTATTAAGAAAAAAAACAAGAACATTTAGGACAAATAAACAGCACAACTTATGGAATGCATCAAGCATTTAGTAAAGAATTTAGATAGTAAAAAATCATATTGAAATAACTAAGGCTACATATCAGAACTCATTGATAAAATGTCCTGACAACAAAAAGTTTTATAGCTATGTTAACTCTGCAAAAAACATTACCAAAAAGTAGGTACAATTTCTCATTAATGTGCCCATATTAATAGTAGCAATGGATTAGCAGAAATTATGATTAATTATTAATGCACTTATAGCATACAAGATGATCTTGTATGTTGAACCTTTAATTTCTGATACTTATCAAATGATATGCCTCATACCTGAAGAAAAAATGGTTAAAAAAACATTATCTAAGATTAAAAATAACAGCTCAAAGGGTCCAGATTTAATACCAAGTTACTTCATATATAACATAAAAGTACGAATTAATTAAACCACTGTCTTTGTTACCTAATCTACAATTAATAAAAAAAGCACTATTGTTCCTGATAGCTGTATGATTGCCAGTACAGTATCTGTATATAAAAACAAGAATCTTACAATGTCATTACCAATTATCGTCCTATCAGTCTAACATAGAGGATTACAGTTAGATTACTGATGCTTATTGTGTGGCCGAGACATGGATGACAAGAAATTCACCTCAAGAGCAAAGCTCAACAGGTAAATGTTGGCATCCATGTCAAGAACACATAATTTAAGGTTATGATCGGTGACACCATCATAATTATTTGTAGTGCATGGAGCTTTATCTGCTCCATGTATTACTGGTTACAGGTAAAAAAATCTCAAAGTGTTTTGCCAGCTTTCATAACCATAAAACACTTAGCAGACACTGTCAGGAAGGTAGTTTAATGCAGTCTGTTACATGTACACTCACCTACATGACTCTTAACAAGTCTAGATTTTTACAGAATAACCAGATTATTGCTTCATATTTTTGGTCTATTTCTCATAAAATCTGTGATATTTGGACAAACCACTGAAGCTTGAAGTCACTAAATAATGATGTACATTTGAGTTTCAGAGTTCATGTCCTTCAGGCAAGGGATGCTAACACATCCTTTTATTCTAGCAGCTAAGTTTATTTGAGGAAGTTGGGGACACTATACTGATGCAAACAGCAGGCAGAAACAAATCTTTTATTTCTGTTACTGTCATTTGTTGGTGAGTACTGGCAGATTTTATTACCTGGCACTAGACCTGACCCTATGTGGTTGCTTAACAACTGTTAAGTTCTGGTCTCATCTCACTCTATTGCTTAACTAGTTTGTCTTTTTCTGAATATTGCAGTGTAATCACCATCATCCATGCACTACATCAATATTATGTAACTGTCTCGAAAGGTGCTTATCAGCTATTATATTTGATACTAACTACAAGGTTTTGTGATTAAGCATTCTGCATTTACAAAGTTTGCCCAGTTTTATGATAGTGAAGCCTTGGGCAGTGACTTCAATGTTGGAGGGGTCTCTTTGTTCTTATTAAAAATTATTGGCAGTATCTCGCACATGCTATTAATCAACTCTCCGATTACTTAGACTGTTAACCCATATGTTATTGATCGGTTAAAGGGTTGGCTTAATAACAGGAAGCAATGTGTGAAATTGAATTATAACTTTTCCAGTGGGGCAGAAAATTGGTTCTGATATCACCAGGGTTCTGTATTGGGCCCATTAATGTTGAATTTTGTAACATATTTTTTGCCTAATAGCAACACATACTGGGTGTCTAAATGGGTCAATGTTAAATCATCGAATGCTTAAAAAAGTGAATGATGATTTATCAAACTCATGTAAGCAAAAGTTTACAAAAAAAAAAAAAAATTGAAAAGTACATAAAGTGGGAGGCTTTGCACCCCCCACACCCCCCTACTTAAATATACCAACTCCGAGATCACACTGCAGTTACAAAAATGGCAAAGTAATGGAAGCGGCCAAGTGATTTCTTTCCCAGGGAAAGAATTCGCTTATATGCTGTTTCACTAGTTTGCCTTTTTGTGCTTTCAAGTTTGATCAAGACGCATTCGAAAGAATGCGTCTTCGATCAGTTTAATAGGACCCCATCTAAATATGCAAATTACATCAAAACGGTGCATTTTAATTAGTGCCACTGACTATATTAATTTCAGTTTATACTATGTGCAGGGAATATACAAATGGTTGAAGGATAATGGTTAATATATAAATGGTGAAAAGTGTGGAGTTTTGCACTTTGGTTCATCCAGTCCTATACACCAATTAATTTTGGGTTCAGATATTATTAATGATGTTTTTCAATATAATGACTTAGGTGTCTGCATAACACCCAATCTAGACATCAGGTAATGTGACTTATAGTACTATTATTGAAAGATTTTGGCACAAGATCAGGAAAGTTCTAGTTAAATTATGTATAACCTATGTAAGACCAGTTATTGAATAAAACACTTTATTTTGCTCAAATTCTGAAGGAGATCTAATATTAAAAGGAAGCTCATCAGACATATTACTGAAAGCTAAAACTTATATTAGGAAGAACGACTGAAGTGGCTTAAGTATGCATTGGTTACATGGAAGGTTATGTTTAGCACATCATGTACTGCATAATGAAGAACCTAGGTTATTGTCAAAAACTGAGATGCTGCCATCTTATAAATCATTGACAGGAGAAGGTTATACATTTTTGATTCCAAAATGTAAAACTTGTACAGAGAGCAAATTTACAGCACAGTTGTTAGTGATATCTTGTAACATGCTGCTTCAAATAGGAGATGCTGTGCCATGCTTGATGCATTTAAGAAGTCATTAGACTCTTGCTTTGGAAGAAATATATACTCTGACAATGTGGCACCTGTATATTAATGGTCTTTGATTTATCGGTGTAACCCAACTAGGAAAGTATGAAATGCATGATTGGGACAGGGTAGGCTTCCTTTAAGTATCTGTTTTACATTAATAAACCTGTGCACTGATGTGGGGTTGGGGGATGAGATAATGGCTGAGGTGTTTACCTTATAGACACAATGTACAAGGTTTGATTCCCATTTTCAAAGAAAATTGACTAGGTTACAATGGCCAACAAGGGCAGCTAGCCTAGTACTTACCTATGAAGCTATGAAGTGTTGTGTACATGGTTAACTGCTGATGTGTTGAATATGGTGTGTAAGTAAGACAGATGTTTATAATTCTGATCCATGCTAATGATAATGGTGTTCTGTTTTGATGGCTTAGACAGATGTTGGATATTACCCAAAGAAGCCTCCCATGTGCCAGCTGGATGCATCATGGTAGCGTTGATACGCTGTGTATACATAAAGCTAAGAGAGCAAGATATGTATGACACTGTAGAAAACTAGCAAGTGAGACTTCAGTCTTTTTTACAAAGAACATATTACATTTTCATCCAGAATTTCAATCGTAAAATTGATTAAATTAGGAAACAAAGTTTACATCATGAAATAAGACATGCCCTTAAAAACATTCATAATGAGTTTGTAGATGATTTCTTTACTCTACAAGTCCTTGTGGGGGGTCTAAACAAAGGTTTATATTCTTCATGTACCTCTCCCAAACCTTTACCATCCAGTGCATCAGGGAACTATGCACCTAAAAAGGTTGCTGGAGTAACTGCATTTTGGGCGGCTGTGGTGCTGCAGCAGTTAGCATTGCCACCTCACAGCAAGATGTTCTCCGGTTCAATCCTCTGCTGGGGTGCCTTCTGTGCAGAGACTACATGTCCTCCCTGTGGTCATGTGGGTTTCCTCCAGGTGCTCCTCTTTCCTCTCACATCCCAAAGACATGCTATATGTGGATCTGATACTCTAAATTGGCTCTAGGCATGACTGTGTGTGTGCCTTCTGTGGAAGGTTGGGCACCGGGCTGGCAACTTGACACTGTAAAAACTCCACTGCCAATCATGAGTGGACAGGTGATCTGCTTTGGCAACCCCAAACTGGAAAAAGTCGGAAGATAAGACATTTTATGTTACTGTTTAAATACATATTTCTGGGCATAGTTTTTACTAGATTGTTACTTAATCTAGCTTGTATTAAGGAAAATATGTTGGCTATTATTTGAATACATGTGACATTTGTTAAACCTACATGCCTAGTCTATGTCACTCTCTTTATTATAGTCATAAGTTGCAAGACATGACTGAAACACCAAGGATGTAGATGCAAGCAGCAGAGTATGATAATACTCTCTGTGGCAGTACTCTGTGACAGTACTCTGTTTGATAATACTTTCTGAGGCAGTACTCTATGGAATAGTGCTCTCTGTGGCAATACTCTGATAAGGAATTCTGTAAGATAGTACTCTCTGTGACAATATTCTGTGTGATACTACTCTCTGTGACAATACTCTCTGTGATAATACTTTCTGTGACAGTACTCTCTGACAGCATTCTGTAGGGCAGTACTCTCTGTGGGATGAGCTCATTGATCCAGAAGAGCTTCTGATAAAGGCATCTGTATTTCATATCCGGAAATATCAGCTGACATGTCTCAGGCATTGTTTAAACATATTTTGAGCTGGTTTTATCCGATCTGATCTAGGCAAGTCTTACCACAAGGTAGCCTTTTGAAAGATGCACAATGCAAATGATGGATTTTCTCTCTTTTCTGGCCTTGTGATGCCTAATTATTCCTCAGGGGTTGCAGTTTGTAAGAACAAATGTTCTTTTTCCCCCTTAATTTTCAGCCTGCCTTGTACTCTGCATGTGTGCATGCATGATCTCAGTTTGGGAATTTGACCTTTCCCTGATGTTGTATGATAATGAAGTTGGTATATATAATTAGCAGGAAGTGTGGGGGGTGCCGGGGGCTTATCCCCTGCAAAAAAATGTGTTTTTCTTCAATGTTTTTAGATTTGCTCTAAAAATCACTCTGTGCCACAGATTCAGCTTATTTATGAATGTAAAGGATGAGCTACAGTCTCTGGGGCCTGGGGGGATCTGTCATGGTTAATCTGCTACCACTACCGCCCTCACCAAGGGAGAAAAGAGGAAAGTAATTGAGCAGTATTGTGGTAAGCCGTGTCCTATTTATATTAACTGAAGGTTTGATTTCCCTCCACAAAGTAAGCAAGAGGCTAATTATCATCAAAGTAAAGCAGACTGTTCATACAAAGTGCCTGCAAATAGGAGGCAGAATTTCCTGTGATGCTAGTTTGTTATATAAGTTAATGGTATTCATAGTTCTGTGTCCTTAACAAAAATATAACTGACTCAGCTGATAAAGATTACTTACACATTCATTTGGTGATATAGTTTGTCTGTGAGTAGGCCATACATGTTTGATTATACCAAGTACATACTTAGTCACTGCTTGCCAAGCTGCAGAAACATATATAGATCAGGAAAGTATAATGCTGTAATCTGCCAACTGCATGTAGCAGCTGCCATTATTAACTGCATTAATGTTTTCACTCTGAATGGAACACTGTGTCTGCTATAAACAAGTAGATCCTTTTATGTCAGGTTAGCTGGAGATGCATCCATCTTTATTAATTGTATAATCCAGTTGATACTTTTTATATTCATCAGTCCCATCCATTTTGTACACCAATCAGTTCTTCTCTCAGTGACACTGACATTTAAAGTAATTTCAAACATAACAATTTTCCAGTCCAACACTGGTGCCTTACAGCTTAAACTACATGATTCTTCTTCCTCAAATTCTGGAGATTAAATAAGCTGAATGTGTGACCTAGAGTGATGAAGCCAGAATTTCATGTCACAGCTCAGGTGGGGAATTAATTAGGCAGAAAAGGATCAGAGTGAATGGATAATGCCAACTCATACATGACAATGGAAGGGTCAGTATACATTTTATTGTCGGAACACCATTTGGGAGATCTCCATTGTGCACTACATACTGCAGGCAGGACTTCGGTGTAAGGCCATTTAAGCAGTGCATCATACTCTAGGTAAACAGCAGCAGATGTATGTAAGCAGGGAGTTACATGGGGTTTGGCATGAAAGTTGCTATATTATGCCTGCCGACCAAAAAGTGGGAAGGATGTAGAAGCCTAGAAAAAAGTTTCTTAATGCCAATAAAATAATGACCTGATCCCCCATCTCTTGCCTTCTTCACATGGTATCATAAGACACTAGGAGAAGGGAAGGGGGGAAATGTGGACCTCAAGGTGACTAGGGCTTTATTTATTTATTTGTTTATTTACATATGTGTTTGTTTATTAATATTTGTTAACTGGGATATAGCAGTGATTTACATGCAGTTTCTTTTCAGAATTAGCCGAGGAGTAACTTTTGGTTAAGTTATTTGCTTACTATCATGCTGTAGGAGATGGAGTTGAAGGAATCATACCATGCAGTACAGCAAGTACCGTTTTACCAACTTTTTAAAAGCATAAAGCCCTAACATCCTGCCAGACTAGAGTGAGTGGAGGCAGAGATCAAAACCATGTGGAAAAATGAAATATGAAATATCTAATATACAGTATTTTAATATATATTATAATGATTTATAAGAAAGTTTAACATCATGTTATAAAACTGTCTCTGCTTTGTCACCCAGGACTATCTGCATTTTTTAGTTTTGTACCTGGAGTTACCTTAAACACATATGTCTATACTTTATGCATGCTTAGCAATTGTATGCGTGGTTATACCTTACTTACATGTTTTCTTTATTCTGGGAATGTTGCCCTTCTCTGCTGGCAGTGATCTATAGGATCAGTCTTCCTTCATTTTAGGCAAAAATTGGATGTGAAACCAGAATACACACATAAAAAGTGTAGTGTTCTTAAAATGTACAGTTAAGAATAAAATCCTGCAGCACTAATTAGACACAACAGTATAGACCACAGTGCAGTAGCTAGAGAAAAGTTTGCCCTGGACAGTGTCCATCACTGGTACTCCCTAAAACCAAAGTTGAGGAGCAAACATAAAAAAAAAAAAAAAAAAAAAAAGCTTTTCTGAGATTAAGGTGACTGTACCTGTTTAAATAAATGCATGGTATTACTATTTCTGAATAATACTGGTACATCCCTTCTGTAACAGTGATTCCCCCAAAAGGTTGACCCCCTCCTTCGCCCAACCTTTGTTATACTTTTTATAGATTACAACACATTAGAATGTAGTAAAAGTGGGCCATGCGTTTGACACAATCTCTCTGGAAAGGGATACATATGCTTTGCACCAAGATGGCAACATGACTCAAGCCACAAATTAAGCATTCCCATATCCCAGTCATCTATTTATTTATTTATTTATGGACTCATTCATTAATTTTTTGTTTGTTTGTCACATGATTTAACTTGTAATGTCTAAATAGGAAGTCTCATTGTTAATAATGTTCTAGGAAGCTACACTGCAAAAAGTAACAGCACTGAGAAATTAAGTGCAATGCATTTGCCATTCCATCTATAAATGAATGCAAAATAATATAACACTGATGCAAAAAAAATGTTACTTAAGTATGAAAAGCAAAATACATATTGTTTCCTTGGAGGCATAATTATATGGATCAAAGAATAGAATGCCAGATGTCACAGTCTACACTCAGTGTAAAGCACAGGATCACAATAAGGTGCAGTAACAACATGAGAAGGAAGAGATGTTCAGCAGTTATAATTCAGCCTGCTTAATGAGCAAAAGAGTGTAAGAATAATGGGGATGTATGTAATAAGTGAGACTAAGAAAGACTGACACCCATCAGAACCCATGGATCAGGTGAAGAAGAACAAAGGAGTACAGTTAGATCCAATTGTCATGGACAGAAAGTCCATCCCAAAATTTAAGTAATTCCACAATTAGAAATCTCAGACTAACTAGTGAGGAAAGATTGTCCAGGCCAAGATTTAAATAGTGGCACAGGTGACAGCATGGGATCATTTGCAAAGAAGTATGTCAATGCAAGATTTAAATGTCATGTGCATATGAACAAACTGAATGCAGAATCTGCATTCGGGTTTCACTGTTTTGAGAAGTCAGTAGGTGGCTAGTGGCTCTTCTAATTCAATTCTTACATGATAATAATTTTATGTAAAGATCAGCGGTGCTAGAAGTGAAGCTTTCATGTTTCTGAGTGTATTTCTACTGGCATTTTGTTGCATCGCCTTGTTTGGGACAAAAACTTTCTTCACTGTTTCTGCCATTTAGAGTATTATTTCAAATGTTATTTTTTTGGATTATGTGGTTGTACCCAATTTCCTATTGTATCTGCCTTACTGTAGTAGTAAGAGGAAATGGGTATAATGGGAAAATGGGTATGTGTTGTTTTCTAAATCCACTGCATGTTAAAAACGGCAACACAGGTAAAGTCACAGAATGAGCAGTCCACTTGGGCAATAATCTTTCATTAATGTACTTGCACAGCTTCATGTATTCGTTAATATTACTTGCATCAGAGCATCTCTTATTATCTTTGTTCTTCTTTATTTTTTGGCTTCACAGTGAGTCATAAATTATCAGCACCCCCAATCTCCTGTCATCCCTGTCCTATGTGTGATAATGTGGGTGTGTGCAGCAGGTCAGCAACCTTACAGGAATACCTTTAATTTTGAGCGAAATTTAAATGATAAAAAGTGAAGGTATTTTAGCCAAATCGTGAATTTCTGCGGGTTGATTGTAAATTTATGATGGCGTCAATAGAATGGTAAATAGTACCATTGCACATAATTTTTAAATAACATTTCACTGGCATTTTTACTGTAACGAAAGAATTTTTTTAACATTTAGACTGATGTGGGAGATGATTCAAAATGTACACACAAGATTAGAGTAACCTCATCACATTTAATGTTTTTTTTTTTAATGTGGAATACTAAACAGATTACTAGCTAATTAAGGTCATGATGAGCAGCCCACACACAATAACAGCAGAGAGTGGGGGGATAGTCAGATAAATACAGAATTTCATGAACAAATGTCACTTGAAAAAGAGTCAACTAATATCAAAAGAGTTTAAGAGATAACAGTGACCAGTCTGCCATGATGGCCTGTAGTGAAACATGATACCGTGTTATATGTCTGATTTAATTTATGGTGGAGGGATTGGAAACTATCTAGAAGATGATGTGCACAATACAGGAAGTATGGGAGAATGTATGAATTATCCACAGGCAACCTCCCATTATCTGTGCAGTCCGCTAAGCTTTGGATTAAATATGATAATTACATTCTTCATAGTGATACAGTTGAGAAGAGCAGTAGAACTGCTTTTGTCAATAGGAAGAGGTCAAGAGAGGTTATGTAATGATACAAGTTTGTCTGAATCTGGTATCCACATTATTAGTGACATTGGAGAAATTAAAGGCAGATGTGTGGAAGTTCTTGGAAGGGAATAGTAATGACATATCTTCAGAGGCACTTATATACAGCCTTGTTGCATAAAGTCATATGTAGAGTGAATTAAAGCTAGAGTGTAACCCTGAATTAAAAGGGTCAAGAGTAAGGGCAGCTAATACAATAGTGGAGTCACGCAGTTATTGAATGAGCAGTATATTTACATAGTGGTACAGTATGCTTTTTTACAAAGTTTGTGAGCAGAATTACTGACTGTTGAAGCACCTTTCTGGAACTGCTGTTTTCTTGAGCATATCTGAATAAAATGAAACATCATTGAAATTCAGCAACATAGAATCAAGTTTCTTTTTGCATGGCAAATCCCTATAAGCAATGAGAGTCCCTCCTCTCTTTATCACCAAATTGTTAACTCAACTGTCAAGTCACCCCCTTTTTTTAGAAAAGTACAGTTTCTCTGGCAGTGATTTCTAATTCAACACATCAGACCTCATTATCATTGCATGAACCTGTCCATGAATGGAACAATGGGTGCAGACTGGGTATTGTTCAGGTATAAATGCAATAGTTTTGCTTATTTTGTTTAGTAGATTTAGACCAAGATTAGCATGTCTGTACATGCAAATGACTCCATAAATTGGTCAGCTCGAATTTTTCATTTTGAATGATGATTGAAGAGAAAATGTGTAGGCTTAATGCATAAAGATAATATATAATCAACGTTCAATAGATCATTTTTTGGTGAAGATGTAAAATCAAATGAATACAGCAACTTAATTAACATCATGTGAATTAGTTTTGATTGCAAAATGCAATACAATGAATATGGTTCTGTTTCAAAAATCAGGTGAAATTACATCTTAGTGAAATTTGAAAAGACTTATACAAGACACAAGTGTTTACAGTTAGTATAATTTTCATCTTAAGACTACTTGCAAACCTTCCCTTGTCACTAGTGGTAGGCAGGAGACGAAAATGAGTTTCCCAGCTGAAATGATAGAGTATCTCCAATGTTGCTTACTGACATATTTTGTGCATTCAGGTCCCAAATGTGCAGTTTTATTTCTTATAGTTCTGTTTGCAGCCAGGTCAGCTCAGAAAAATAGAACTTAATTTGCTTACCTTCTCTATTCCTTCCGGATCGTGGTGTTGAGATGAACGTCCACAAGAGTCAAGAGATATTATTGTCCCAGTATCAGCAGCATGTAGCAGGCCTGTGCCAAGCAGCACACACAGACACTTAGTAATGGGCATACCTTCATAATTATATATGCCCTGTGCGCGCACACACACACACACACACACACACACACACACACACACACACACACACACACACACAGACACACATGTATATCTAGATATATATAGATATATATATATATAGATATATATATATATATATATATATATATATATGGTTCTACCTACGACACGATCGACAGCCCAACAGGAAATCGCAAGCCTTGAAGAAGCGACAGAAGGAGACAGAAGAGAGGAGGCAGAAGAAGAGAGACGAAAAGAGCAAGACCCGGCGGATGACGCAACGGGAAAAGGCTGTGTATGAAAAGAAGGTCGGAAGTGAGGACGAAAGGGAACGGTAAAGGTAAGATAGGATAGGGGGTGGGTAAGTGGAGATAGGTAGTTAGGTAAGGTCAGGTTATGGGTGGGGTGGGTAGTGATTGTGTTGGGTTAGTAAGCAGGGGTTTGGTGAGTTAGTGGGATAGGGAAAGGGGTGTTAGGGTAGTGTAGTGGTAGTGTAAGTGGATTTAGGTTAGAGGATTAGGTTAGGGTCAGGGTGGTAGTTGTGTGTGTGGTGTAGTGTGTTTGGGTTTTTAGTTGGTGTGTGTAGTGTGTTTTTGTGTGTTGTGTGTTTGTTTTGTGTTGTGTTTTTTGTTTGTTGTTGTGTGTGTGTGAAGTGTATGTGGTTGTGTGTTTGTGGTGCGGTCGTATTCGTTCGGCATGTGTCGATTTTGTTTTTTTGTTGTGTCGGTTATGTGGTGTGTGGTGATTCGCGTTCTGCTGTGTTGTGGTGTTTCGTTTATGTGAGGTAGAACCATATATATATATATAATGTAGTTACTGACTTATTTTACATACTTTTGTTGATTGGGTTAGTACCACTAGGCATCACCTATTTTCAGGGGAGATCTTTGGTAGTGTTTGTACCAAATAGAGAAAGTTTGGTAAGGGCATCGTTTTAATTCCCCTACTAAATGGAAAATGACAATTGTTATTAAAATATAGATGTTTTGCATATGCCAAAATACTCATATATATATATATATATATATATATATATATATATATATATATATATAAAATAAATACTCAACATATAAACTTTTAGAAAGGCTATCATATGTATGGCGATATTCAGTAAATATTTTGTATTTATTGTTGCAAATATAAATAAGACACCCCCCCAAAAATCTTTTCAATAAATGCTACAATATCTTTTACATATACCACAGGTACTGTCATCTCAGACAAAAGGGACTTCAGTTTAATATCTCATCCAAAGAACGGTATCAGTATTGAGGGCCTCACCACAATTGCTATCTGCTCGTCTTCAATAGACTCTTTTCATCTAGTCAACACTGGACTCTTAGATCAGTTCTTTAACTGAAACGTGTCACATGTTCGTTGTGCCTTTCCTAAAACTATGTCATAAAGATAAGTTTTCCTACACGTCTTGCTTCTATGCACAGTCTGAACTGAATGTTAATGTGCATGAAAATGCAAGAGTGTTGGAACAGTTACCACATCACCTGCTAGTAATAATGCAGGTAGCACTGCACCTGTCTTACACTTGTGCAATGCACAAGTATAAATGCACAGAGTGCATGTAACTAAAGTTGCCTCTCTGAGCTTATTTCAAATCTTGATTGCTTAAACTCAAGTGTAAGCAGTGGACTAGGCTAATTTTTGCATTTGAGTGGCTGAGTGAATTCCTCTGATTTCTTTAATCCAAATGAATTATACAGACTACTTCATTTAGCAGCATATACAGAATTCAAATATCATTTATTATATATAGAAGTTTCAAATGTAATAATTTCCTGGGTGAATTCTAGTAACTCTAATGATATAAATATATGCAAAAAGGAAGTTGGAATGATATAAGCAAACATAAGAAATTCAAATCTTAACACTGGCATTTTAATATGCAGTGTATCTAAATTCAGAATTAATTAAAGCACTATGCAAATATACAGACAGACACTCTTCCAAGAAAAAAATTACGCTGGAGAGGAAACACTGCATGATATTTTATAGATGTAACAGCAAAATATTTGAAGTTTAGAAATATAATTCAGAAATATATGCATGATAAAGATGCAGTGACGTAGATAAACTTAAAGACCCTTAATATTTACTTAGACTAAGTTCTGCAAAGAATAACCCATTTTACCAACTAGAAATTCAAGTGGCAAAAACAGAACTTTTCACTCCACTGAAGTCACAGTTAATACCTGCATCATAATTTGTTATGAACAAATCATATTACTATAAACAATGCCAACTTATGTTGTGGATCAGTGAAGTAAAACCTCATTAAAATGCATAATAAAAGCATCTAACTCAGAATGACTGATATACTTTTAAAGAATGCATTAACTAAGAAATAACACTGATAGCTTTCTTAACTTTGTACAAATCTAAATGAGTCCATGTATAATTAAATGCAGATAATTTAAACAATAAATGAACCCTCAGTAAGTATTGTTGGTGCACACAGTGTCAAATGAATGCTGCAGAGAATTAGAATAGCTGAAGAACAAAACTCTTTACATTATACTTATTAAACTTCATCCACAATAGCCATACATTTCAAATGATTATGTTCTTTATCAATTGATGGTGTGAATTTTTCATACTTTGCCAAATAAAGTTGTTAATATAATTCCTTTAGGGTTGCCACCTTTTCAAATGCCCAAAGTGGGACATTTTTGGTACAAACGTCAGATTGTACAGAACTTCACTTTTTTGCCTAACTAAAGTTTATTCTTGTAGTATTTCAGTTACTTATTCTGTTTCTTATAATATTTAGGAGTTTCAGATAAAGAATAACTGTTTAAATAATTTTGTCTTAAAATCTCAGGACATTTTAAATTCCTTTGCATTAAGCCTAGTGCAAAAAGAAGGTTCCATATGTTATTTGTTGTATTGCACTTATGTACGTTAGCTTACCATCAGCCTTCCTTACTCTAACCACATGTTAGCTTACCATCAGCCTTCCTTACTCTAACAACATGTTAGCTTATCATCAACCTTCCTTACTCTAACTACAGGTTAGCTTACCATCAGCCTTCCTTACTCTAACTACACATTAGCTTACCATCCAACCTTCCTTACTCTAGTTACATGTTAGCTTACCATCAACCTTCCTTACTTTAGCTACAAGTTAGCTTACCATCAACCTTCCTTACTCTAACTACACATTAGCTTGCCATCAACCTTCCTTACTCCAACTACACATTAGCTTACCATCCAACCTTCCTTACTCTAGTTACATGTTAGCTTACCATCAACCTTCCTTACTTTAGCTACACGTTAGCTTACCATCAACCTTCCTTACTCTAACTACATGTTAGCTTGCCATCGACCTTCCTTACTCTAACTACACATTAGCTTACCATCAACCTTCCTTACTCCAACTACACATTAGCTTACCATCAACCTTCCTTACTCTAACAACCTGCCATTTCAATGCTGTGTTATGGGGTGGAAGTTTCTCCAGAACAGCTTGATGTACAGCTGGGTAAGGGGAACTAGTTAGGCTAGCAAAAACTTTGTAAAAAAGGTAGTCACACACACTGTTGCTGAATACGGCAGTTACAACTACAGTACAAATGTTCTTCATGCAATTAGTGCAAAAAATGCTGTGGGGCTGCAAAAATCTTGGCTGCAGGACCACTTGATTTATGGCACTTTGCTGCCTTACAAATTTTCTGAATTTCTTATCAGACTACTCATTGATGTTAGGCATCAAAACATAATTTAAGTTGCAAGCTACGTACATATAATATCACATGACTTTTTTTTTTAATTTACATCATCCATTTGTGTTTATGCTTTACCAGAAGATTTTTTTGTAGCTAATGTATGGGATTTCCTTCATTTTGCTTGGAGTCTCTACTGCTGGCATTTGACATGCTTTAAAAACAAACCTTTCCAAGGAACATGCAATCTGTGCTAAGCCAGTCCCATTTTCTCATTCGTGAAGAACTTAATGCAGATTGCTACATTAATTCATGCCTTATTCATGTAATCACTTTAGCAAAGGCCCTGTTTACACTGGCTGAGGTATCCCAGTCAGAACAAACACAGAAACACCAGTGTGCTATATGTCTGTCAAAGCGGTGACTGGAATTAGTAATTGGCCTCAAGTGCTGATGAGCCATCAGCTGAAGGAAAGCTTTAACATTAGATGTCTGTGTCTCCCTATCTTTGAGAGGAGAGGCAACCAAATAATTTGATGATGGCTGCTAATTGCATAAAAATTGGAAGTTAGTGCTTAGCTAATTATAGAGAAGCAATGGAACAGATAACTATACATGTATAGATGCTATCTGCAAGTCTGCATTCAGCTTGAAGTAAACAAAATGGGTAAGATCACATTAACCGGAAATGCGATGCATTTCATATTTTCAAATAGCAGTAATTGGCTATTACTTCCCACATTGTGTACATTGTATAAATATAGGTTTGTGTATATGTGGTTGAGCTCATAGGTTATAAGTTCATAGGTGTGCACTATGTTAATGAACACAAGGACATTTTTAAGTCAAGCTATGCATCTCAAATCTATTACAAGTCTGGTACCATTAATAAGTGTAAGCAGGGGCTTGGGAGGTGAAACATTTACAAGCAGGGGCCTGGGAGATGAACCATTCACAGATTGCCTGTATCCATTAGAGACATACGTGCCAAACCAGGGATGAATTTCCTGTTCCCCATCCAATTGTCCAAGTTATACTTGAATTAGGTTAAGGAAGAACTCTGCTGAATATGGATGGGGGAACCTGTTCCAGAGAAGTCTCTGGGATACATACCTGTTTCTCCAGCAGGTCATATTTATATCACCGGCAAGGTTTAAGTCTTTAGAATATGTAATTATGATGCTGTTTATTTTGCAGATATAGAGGAGGTCAATCAGAGTATGGTCTGACAATGCCTTGTATGCCCAGCATAGATCTCCCCTTAACAGTGTGTAGGATAGAGAATAGAGGGATAGGTCCTTGAGGTGGTCTGCATAAGACATGTTACTTAGGCCCTGTATTTTTTTAGTGAAGAACTTCTGTGGATGTTCCAGTTGTTGAATACGCCTGGTTAGGTACATACCAAATGGGGAATTGTACTCATTGACTTCTATGGACCTAGATGCCATACCTTTGTTTATAGGTTGCACACAATAGAATGATTTCTTCACTACTGTAGACACATGATGGTCAAAGGCTCGATTACTGTCTATTTGTGTCTCCAAGTCACTGACGACTGGGTCAGCTCTTAGGGGTGTGTTGTCAATATGATAAACCAAACAAAGCTAAGGTATGTCCGCAGACTTCACAGGAGTTAAATTGCCACCATTAAACACAAAGAGATGTCTACATCCAAAATTAAAGCATGGCCAACATTTACTTCCACATTAACGCCACTTGCATAATACGTTTTCATCAAAAACTTCATCAGACAAGACACTGCTCTGTTCATTCCATGGAAGCTGTCTCTTGTTCTTCCCCTATTTCATGCCATAACATTCCATATGATTCTTTATCAGTGTATTAAATGATAAAATGTGTTGATTTCTAATACAAAAGTGCCTTTGGAAGTCATGGTAAAGAAGTAGTGTCCCTCTTGCCTATTGTCATTCATATCTGAGGAAGCTAGCCGCTTTTCTGTTTGCAACCACATATGAATGTTTCTTCCCATTTTTCCTGCTCATGGCTGGGAACTTTTTCCTTGACATCTAACTGGTCCCAAATTCTTTTCTATACAGGCATTTTCCATGTCACATCATGTCTCCAGACTATTTAAGACCTATTTCCCATTTTTCTCTATGTTTTTGCCATGGGGTTTCTTTATAAAAGGTCATAACTCACCCTCTCAAAGTTCTTTACCCTCTTTTTACAAGCTAATCCAGTGTGCCAAACAGAATGCTGTGATCTGTAAGGGGAAATGTATCAGTCACATCCTCTACTGAAGGTAATGCCAGCAGCTCCTCTCTTGGAATCCTGAGTTGGTGTTCCTCTTTCAGCAAGGTCTGTATGTTAACCACTAAGGGCTGGTCAGACATCATTGGGATATGCCTTAAAATGTGTGTATAATATGAGGAAGAATCATAAGCACAAAACCATTTATTTTGCCTACAGTAGTAAACGTACTGCAACCACATTTCTGTAAAGTTTACTTATTTTTTTATACAAGTTTTCTAAATTTCTTATACTGTCCCTTAATAACTATAACCTACATCCAGCCTGAGGTAGGTGGGAAATTCCACCACTTTTATGTCTTTAGTTGAACCCTCTCCTTTGCCTTCTCCAACACTGATTAGTACAGTTTTGCTGCAATCAAGTGTCAATCCTGGTACTTTATACAATCCATCAAATATGTCTAGCACCAAGGGTAAAGCTTTATCTATATATTCCACCATTAATATGCAGTCATCAGCATACAGCTGAAACATGGTCATGTTTACCTCTTTTCTAAAACCTTGTGTATTTATAGAGCCAGATCTTTTATATCGCTAGCAGAAAAACACCATGGTGACAAATAGCAATCCTGTCTAGCTTCAGACAGATATATTTCTGTGTGGAGATTTCCTCACTTATTGATGCATCAAAGATGGGAGTGTCACATAACATTCTGATCCATGGAGTAAAGACATCTCCAAAATGTTCTCCTTTGCAGTCCTTCAAATAGAAACTTCCCAAGTCAGAGTATCAAAGGCTGTTTTGATGTCAAATAAAGCTATCTCCACATTTTAGTATCCTGGTTGATGACTTTCAAGAGAGCTGGAAAAGTTCTCCTAGCTGTCAATACTTTGCCCACCTTTTATGAAACCATTTTGTTCTGGTCTCAATATTTCAGCAAAACCTCATCCAACCTCTTCACTATGATTTTGGCTGAGATTTTTATAATGACAGAATGGATCTGTAGTTAGCCAGATCCATTTTGTCATTGTTTCTATTCAGTATTACAATAATTTGAGCATGCTTCATGGCTCCTAGAATTGTTTACTTCTCCCATATCTGGTCATAATGGTCTAGTATCACTGATGCCAATTATTTTTTTCCCTCACCTGTAAAATTCAGGAAAAGGCTTCCAGTCCTGAGGCTTATCCTCTTTTTATATGTTGAATGGCTATCTGGATCTTGTGCAATGCAATAAACAAATAACTAACCAATTAAATTTCCAGTGGGCTTCTGAACCTATTGACTTTCCATTCATTGTATTCTGAAACCATTCTGCTACCTGCTCTTCCTCATTTTTTTTGTTGTTCCCTTGGGATTAATTCCTGCAATCCTATTAATCTACCTTCCTTTTCCTTCAATGTGTTGGTCATTATTTGCTTTTGCCTACCTTTCATTACAATTAAACAAAGTCTCAGTGCTGTTTTCACTGCTGCCACTATACAACATGCAGAGCATTCTTCCCATTGGCATTATCAGATATCATTGCATGTATCTCATTTCTTAACATTTCCTGCTGTTCTTTTGTTCACCACTTTTATTAATCCCATCTCCATGAGCCTGATCTTTCCTGCCTTTGGTCCACTACCTTTGACAAAATTACTGGGTCATGGTCTGAAATATATTTATCTAATATGGCTGTCTGAATCACTCTGAGTAATCTATCCACCTTACAAGATAGTAGTCCAGCCTGCTGCCCTGGGCACACTCTAACCTCCAAAAAGTAAATTAAATCTTAGCTGCTGTTTGTTCTTCTATATGTTTATTGGATCATATGAATTCAGTTTACCCTTCAGCTGATCCTTTCTTCCATATAATAAATCCAGGTCATGTCCTCCCTGCTCTACTACTGTTTATCTCCCTCCTCTTCTGTCTCTTTCCTGATTCTAAAGAAATCATTAAAAATATCCGGCCATTAGTATTCGAGGAATATATATTTCCTATCACAATTATACAATTTTGAATTGATCCACTCCAGATAATCTACCTCCCCATTGCCCTTTTCTGCAGGATTCAGATTTGACTTTTAAACTCCTAGGAAATGAAATTGTTACCCCTCCATTTACTCCACCATTTTTATGATCTGCACCATGCATGGGAATTCCTATTGCTGCAGATTACATGCTTTCCTAATCTTAAATTTAGTCTCCAAAGGTTATTTGGACATTCAAATTGTTACGTTTCTGAAAAATAAATTTACATTTTGTAGAATGAGACATCTTCGTACATTCCAAGATATAAAATTAGTGCACACTGCCTGTCTGTTGTGTACTGCTGCCTCTACTCCCATTGATTGACATACATCTTGGTCCCCGTCCCCCAAATAGAGTTTGATGAATTGACCCCCCCCGGGCTGGCCTTTGGTCATTCGGTATGCCTATGCACACTATAGGTCACCTCATTTGCCTTGTTATGTAATAGGACTAAACAGAGATAAAGCAGACTCATTTTGCCATCACCTCTTGACTAACTAGTTAATATACTCAGAGTCAGTGTCCCTCTGGGGAAACATTTATTAAGTGTTAGATCCCGACAGTAATCTGAGCACCCTTTTCCCATGAATCTATCTCCACCTTTCTTTGAAGTTATTAAACTGTTTTATAGTGAGAAACATTTGGCATCTAACACATGTAGCTTATACATATCTAACACAGAATATTTAACTTGTTTATATCAAAATAGACTGTAGCAGCATTAACATGTCTGCTAAACTGAAACAAACTTAGATCAATGTAGCATATTCACTATAAATCACATACATAGCGATTGTTTTGCATTTCACATAAACCCCAACCTTAAGCCTTTCACAATGTGTGACTGCTAGAAAAGCTATTAATATTTCAGAAAAAAATATGAGAAATTCTGTACCATTCCCACCAGCAAAGACATATTTGACACACACACAGAGAAAAACAGGTTCATCACCTGTCTGGGGTATCACAACCCTCATCCCATAGATGCTGGGTCTATATTATATTCTCAAAAGCCGACAGTGTCGAATCTGACATTGTCGACATGAGAATGTCGAATGGTCAGAATCTCAAGCGTGTAAAAGGAAATCTCCATAAGGGGAGATTTCCATTTAATGCAATGTAGTGTGGTCTAAGAGTTGGTATATTTAACTAGCGGGAGGGTTTGGGGGGTGCACGGGGGCTTGCCTCCACTGCTTAAACCCGTTAGGGTACTTCTTTCTTTCTTTTTTTTTTTTTTTTGCCTTTTATGTCATTCAATGTTTTCAAATGTCTATCTTATAATATAGACCCGATGCTTCAACAGTGTTCAGCTGATTGCCCAAATGACAGTAAGTAGTAATCAGCAAGATATTGTTTACTTTGTCATCGCACATAATGTGAATACCATTATCTACTTATTTCACTGGGCCAAGTTACAGTTTATTGATAATAAATTGACAGATTGTCTGGTGTATTATCCAAGCAGCTTACATACACTGAGCAAAACTATACCTGCAGTTTTAAGCAAACTAGATAAAAATTAAACTAGAAACTAGAAATGAGTAGCCTTTATATATAATAAAATGGACATTTTTAATTTTCCATAAATTATTCAACCCAGCCCCCCACCCAAAAAAAATTGCATTATTGATAAGACAAGTTTATTTTCCTGGACATCTGATTCGGGTACACTAAAGATACTAAAGCACTTTATAGAAAATGGGTGACTTGTACATCAGCACTCTGGTGGGAGAACAAACATTCTCCATCAGGGTGTTAATGCACAGGTAATGCCTGCTGAAAAATGAGTCTGCCACTATATGACAACATATTAAGATGCTGTGGAGCTCAGACTGAAAGAAAGCTAATGGCCACCATTATTTTACATTTCCTAAACAGCACTTGTGCTATTTAATGAGTGCAAAATAAAAAAAAAAGGAAAATTAAAAAAAATAGAAGAGTGTGTGTGTGTGTGTGTGTGTGTGTGTGTGTGTGTGTGTGTGTGTGTGTGTGTGTGTGTGTGTGTGTGTGTGTGTGTATTAAAATGAGAGTGAGAGCCATCTGCAATTATTTTACACTCACTAAGCAGCATTTTTGCTATTTAGCAAGTATAAAATAAAAAAAACAGAAACATAAAAGAGAAAAAAATGTGTGTGGTTGTGTGCACGTGTATTTGTGTTTATGTTTCTATCTGCATGTGTGAGTGTATGCATGCTTGCATGCATGAAAGTGGAAGTGTGTTTGTGTGTGTGTGTGTGTGTGTGTGTGTGTGTGTGTGCATGTGTGTGTTTGAGTGTGTGTGCATGCGTGCGAGATAGAGAGAGTGAGATTGAGCGAGCAGCAGCGAAAGCCGCAGTTAAAAGGTTTGCATACCTCTCCACCTCTTAGCTCAAGAAATCTTGGTAAAGCCCAAAATAAATGGGGGACAAAAGTTCAAAACTAGGAACATATTTTAAATATTGCTTCCTACTTTGTTTTTGGTTGCAAAATTACAAAGTTGCTTGAATGACAGGAGGATTTGTGTTAGCATGCATTTTCTAAAGGAAATAAAGTCTGAAACTCAGATGTATGTCATTATTTAGTTATTTCATTCCCCAATAAATGGCAACAAATTTCAAATTTTTAGGAGTAAGGGATGACAAAATGAAGTAAAGATCTTAACATTTTTGAAAATGTTATATTTTGGATATAAAATGCTTCCTCCAACACCACTTACATATACTACAGCAAATTTGAAACATTAGACGGAGGAACTATTTTACATCAAAAATATATAAAAAATAATATAGTAAAAAATATGTAAAAGACAATTTTTACAGACAGCCCATTCTCTAAGCACACTAATGCCCTCCAGGGTGTGTGCTACTGTGTAAATAATGCCCTTACAATTGCTGGGTGGGCATTATTTACACAGTAGCACACACCCTGTTGGGCATTATTGCTTGAATAAGTACTGTCTTTCAGTTGTGTGACTGAGAAAAACCTAATCAGCTAAGACAGTACCTTTATTCACCTGGAGTGTGCAAAGCTTATTTTGTTACATTTCTTCTTTCTTGCTTTTCCCAGGTCATGCCTTTTACTCTAGACATCTCATGTGGAAACATGAAAAGCCAAAGTCTGTCTTAAACCAACCTAGGGAAAGGTTATCCCCTGCAATTTTACACAAAATTTCTGCTGCATGGCATTTTCCACAATAGGAAAATTGTATATTTATTCATCAAGTAACTTGTTGTGTCTTTCAGCTTTTCCCGGTTAGGGGTCGCCGCAGCAGAACTCCGGTCTGCTAATGATTGGTAGTAGATTTTTACGTGCCGAGTTGCCAGCCCTGATGCACAACCTTCAACTAAGGTACGCCCATTCATGCATGTCTCCACACAGAAGATGCTCTAGCTGAGAATCGAACAGGACAACGTCTATCTGTGAGACGACAACGCTACCGCAGCACCACCACTGCAATTATTCATCAAGTAACTAAAACATTAAAATATTAGGTAATCTGTTCCATATGTCTTTTGTGTATGTCTTGTCTGGATGTTTAAGTATCAGAAGTCTATGAGTTCATTCTTCCTACATTATACTGTTTGCTATGCTTTCTGTCTACTTACTGTTGTTAAGTTTATTATTTCCAGCATTATCCATTAGCCTGCATTAACAGCTAGCAGCTCAGTTTCTATTTTTGCACATACATTCAAAGGTCCCTCTCCTTGCACATCACAGATGTGATGTCTCAGCTGCCATATGGAGATGCAGCACTGTGGTCAAGCTTTTGGAGTCCAACTACAGCAGCATTCATTTTGTGTATCTGAATCTGAGTTCCTGACTGTTTTATATTATTTTCTACACTCATTACCTCTTGCTTCTCCAAGCTAGTATTATATCTGTCTCATCTATAATGTGTATCTTTGGTTTCTGCTGTACTTTGGCTTTTCTGGTTGAATGGTCGCTGTGTTATCCAACATGCTTTCCTTCTGGCTGGTCTTTTTCATCACTCATTGGTCGTATGAAACCTCTTCTATCACTCTGGACTTGTTTACCACTTCCTTTATAATTTAATGTGTTCCAATCCTTTCATGACGTTTTGTTTCTTTTTTCTTTTCTTCTTTATAAAAACTGCCGTGTATCTGTTATGTCCGTTTATCTCCTTATCTTTCCCAAGCAGTCACCATTACTGTGGCTGGGTTTAAAAATATTGTTGGTAAACCTAGTTCACAACGTTCTCATCAGATAATCCACCTCTTTGTGACACTGATACAAGTCTGCAGAAAAATTCTAAATAATTTTGGTGTGACTTTGTTGTTGGAGAAGACTTCCATTTTTTTTTTGATGTGTTAAATAATCCATTCCCTTATAAGAAATGAGCAATAAGCCATAAGCACAAGTCTGGGACTGTCCACCTTTATTGTCCTCCTTTCAAACTGGAGAATCCATTCTATTGGTAAGCCCAGCCCCTCTCTGACCAGGTTTTCCTTGAAAGCTCTCATTTTTTAAGTGTTTACACTCTCTGGGATTCTATTAATTTGCAAGTTACATTTCTGGCTTATATTTTCTAAAGCACATACTTTCAGCTGCAGCATGTACACTTTCCTCCCTAGTTCCAGTAATTTATTTGATCCTTCATTTATTTCCTTTTTCATCTACTTATTCTTTTTCACAGCAGTAGTGATCTGACTTTGTATATTTAGTTGAAGGCAGTTACTTTGGGGGCATTTAATATGTATTATTATGTATTCAATATGGGTATTTTTTTAAATTTATAGTGCAAACTGAGCTAAGGCTTTGACGACGTTACATGGACAGTGATAAATAGTAGGTCAGATAAATGCTTTTCAACTTCTGTGTATGTCAACAAAATGTAACTTAATGACCAACAACTTTAGGTTACAGCTCACTGATTTTTGTTTCCAACTGTATTTTGCATTCATTCAAGAAAACTATTCACTCTGAAATTATTTAAACTCTTTCTGGTAGTTTCTCTTTTTCTCCTGGCTGTACAACTGTGGGGTTAGTATAACCAAGTAAGTGGGATATGGTATTTGTTGTTCTCCATAGGGGCATGGCACAACTCTGCAAATATATATATATTATATGTACAGGAATTTGCAGCTATCCCTTAGCCTGATGAAAATTACAAAAAAATAGAAAACAAAATGGACAGATTGTTCAGCTATACCTCTTTGAATACAGAAAGTTCTGAAAAGTTTATTTTGAGCACAAAATGTTCCTTTTCTGTTGCTCAGATATTTATGGATTCATTACACAAATTGCATAGCCAGCCTACATAACTCTTAACCTCTTGGCACAAAAATCTAGACAAAGACAAAAATAATGGGAGTACAAAGCCCCAAAAATAGGGACAGATTTTAAATATCGCAATTATAAACTTACAAATTTGCTAGACTAAAAGGTCTTTTACCATGCATTTTCTGAAGGATATGATGTCTGAAACTCAAATGACTTTGTTATTTAGTGAATTCATTCCCCACTGATTTGCAACAAAAATCCAGAAAACCACAAATTTTTGAGGAGCAAACCAAAAATATCAGGCAAAAATCTGCACATTCTGCGAAAATCTGGACAATTGAGAGGTATGTCAGCCTACAGAACACAAGCACCCTGAGCAAATGTTTATGTGATACTGCACCAAAAGCCTTATTTAGGCCTATGAAGATTTCTCATTTAATCTTTCCCTCCAATAAATTACTCTAGATCTATCTAATTAACAAAATAAGCACTGTGGAGAAACAGATGAGTAAGAAAATGTAACCAATTTTGAGCAAAGGTATAGTCAAATGTGTAAATATAATATGGTGCTACCAGGTGCACTGATTACTTTTTAGCTGTTAGATGCGGCTCCCTATTGAAACATCGGCACTTGAAATGTGAGTGCCAGGAAGCTGAAAAAAAGACAAAAACACAGGAAAAGAGTGAATCTCAAAAACTGCTATTATGTTTTAAACTTCTATTTGCAGGGAAGGGGGGCAAGCCCTCACAATCCCCAAATTTATATATATCAACTCAGAGATCACCATACCTTAGAGAAAATGGAAGATTCTAAGAAATGACATCTTGGACTTTGTATATACAAGGTCCATCTTTCAGCTATTCAGTATCCATAATTTGGGACTCACTCCAATGGGTCCCAACTTTCAAATGGTTACTGTTAGATTCATCATGCTTAAAAGTAAATGGTAGATAATTAGGATTGACAGCAATGTACAGAAATGGCTTTTGCCTCAATAAAGTCAGCCTAGTGCATTTTGGAGAAAAGGTACTGTTGTGGGCATTAATGACATGAAGTAGCAAGCTACTGACAAATGAGCTCAAATAGACTGCCATTGCCAGGTACAAGTCCATTAGGTATGAATAGCAGGAGATCCAAACATGCTGTCAATCAGGACACCTATCACTCAGATAAACACTTTCATAGTAGGAAAGCTAAGTAAACTGGAATAAACACCTTTGTCACCTACTGAATTGCCAAATGGCTTACAGAAAGGATGCAGAAACTCAAAATATAGGATGTTATTGACAGCAGCGGTGGTGCAGCGGTAGCGTCGTTGCCTCACAGCAAGAGATTCTCCTGTTCGATTCCCGGCTGGAGTGCGGGGAGTGCCTTTTGTGTGCAATCTGCATGTCCTCCTTGTGATTGGGTGGCATTCAAAAGACATGTGTAAATGGGTGTGACTTTGTTGAAGTTTGGACGTCGAGCTGGCACCTTGGCGTTTGTGAAAATCTACTGCCAATCATTAGCAGACCGGAGTTCCGCTGTGGCGACCCCTAACCGAGAAAAGCCAAAAGCAAAAAACCGCCACAGATTTATTTATTTATTTATGTATTTGACTTTGTTTATTGAGAAAGTCTGACTGGGTAATACCTTTTTTCAGCAGAGGCCAGGCAAGATAAGCTCCATTTGCTTGAACTGCTTTATACTAAGTTCCAGTTAAATACAGAGCAGTTACATTTCTATTTACATTTATATACAAACTGTAGTTACATTTATACATTCTAAGATTTTACAGAAATGGAAGCTACTAAAGAGAAAGCCCACATGCAACTTAGTGGATTATACAGGCAGTAGTTATGTATAAAAATTTCAGTAAGAGTTTGAGAGTATTCTGTTTAAGGAGAGTATTTGGAGAGTATTGTGCAGTGAACAGAAAGTTTTATCCTTGTGATGAGCATGTGCAGGACCAGGATTTGTTAAGATGTAGTTTAGTCAGTGGTTTAAAACTACTGAGTTTATTGGAGAGTTTTATTTATGTGAGTATACTATTTCAGGGTTTAGCAATGTATTGGGAGTAGAGCGAGTTTCCTGCATAACAGTGTAGTTTGGATCTTTGTTTAATCATGACAAAAATAGATTACATCGAATAGTCAGGTCTGCTGAATATATCACTGGTGCTAGTTTGCCCTCCTTACAGGACCTGTACTATTCCAGAGTCATGAAAAGGACAAGGAAAATCATCACTGACCCTTCACATCCAGGCCACCATCTTTTTAAACTAATACCATCAACCAGGCATTATAGATCAATACGCACCAAAACAAGTAGATATAAGAACAGTTTTTTCCACAGGCCATCAAGTTCATAAACAGTTAACTCAGCTTATTAGGTTGGGATATTCTTTTTCCCAAGTCTCAAAGGATTCTGCAGTACTGTTTACATATTGTTAATACTTATTTCTTTCAGAGTTTATTTCAGTACTTCTTACACTTAGTTGCACTTTGCATCTTGCATGTATATGTGTATGTATATGTATATTTACTCTTTTGTCTTGTTCTTAATAGTTGTATGTATGTTATTTACATAATTCATACTTGGAGAGTCACTGAAACCAGAGTCAAATTCCTTGGCTAATAAATGAGATTCTGATTCTGATTCTGATTATTTGATTTATTTGTAAGTAATAAGAATTTGTTAATAGAGTAGAGGTCCCTTGCTGGGCAGTAGGGCAGTAATAAGTTTTGTAGCACAGGGCATTTTTCTGGATGATGTATGAGTTTGTATGCTGTAGTTATTTGTGAATATGTTAGTTAGTTGTGTAATTCCAGTCAGTTTAATTCCATTAAGCTATGACAATGGTGGGTCCAATGAGGGAGATTGTTAACAAATTTAGCTATTTTATTGTAGCAGGAGGCCGATTTTTTTAATATTGTTTTGTATTTAGTAGGATAGGAGTGGCGTATAAGAGAGTTGGGAATAAGAAGGTGGTGGCTAGAGTTTTTCTTGCAGTATCTGTAAGGAATCCATTAATTTTATAAAGTGAGCCTAGTTTCTGGTGTGTAGATTTAATGGTGTGCACTCTATGCTGGTTATATTTGAGATTGTCATCTATTATAATGCCTAGAAGTTTACTGTTAGTTACAGTTTCAATGACGGCGTTATTTGCTGAGTTTATTGTAAAAGATTGCTTTTGATTTTGGCAACTGTTTGAGGTAAAAAGAATTAACTTAGATTTCTTGGGGATGAGAAGGTTTGATTCTTTGAGCCAGGTTTCTACAGAGGAGAAAGATTTTTGGTAATGTTTTGGAGCTTATTTATTGTAAAGGCTGCACATATTAATGGTGAGTCATCTGCATACTGAACTAAACTAGCATGCTGAGTGGAGGTGTTGAGGTCAATAAAAAATATATTCAATAGGAGAGGACCCAGGATAGAGCCCTGAGGGACACCTGCAGTAACCGGTTGAAATGATGAGTAGGTCTGTTGCCATTTAACAGCTTATTGCCTTCCAGATAGGTAACAAAGAAACCACAACAAGGAGTACTGTGAAAGTTCTACTGAGGAGAGTCGGGAGAGCAGTTGCTGGTGCGAGACAGTATCAAATGCCTTTGACAAGTCTAAGAACATGGTGGACATAAGTATACTATCATTTCTATGTCAATTTGTTTTATTGGTAAAATGTAGTAGAGCAGTAGTGGTGCTGTGCTGGGGCCTAAAGCCATGCTGTGTTTACTCTTTTATTATGTACTGGTGATAGATTATTTAAGGTCTATAAGAATATGACAGCAGTATATAGTGGCATTGTTCTAAGTACACTCCAGTTATATTTTATTAGTGTTTCATTGAAAACATCTTTGCTGAAATTAGTTGCATTTCATATTTGATTATACATAATATATTATAGATAATATGTTTACTGGGTCTATATTAGAACACCAAACTTTCAAACTTTCGAGTGTTCTAATATCTAACCCTATTAATCGAAAATTTAAAACATCGAACATGCAGAACAGCAAATTTTTTTCCTAGGGAAAACATTTGCTGTTCCAAAACACATACACACAACACAAGCACACCAAATAAACAGCAATCCACACACATACATCTAAGCTCTTACACCTAACCCTACACTAAACTATACATATATCACTAACTATCCACTTACCTTAACCCAAACCCTAACCCTAAGGTCTGTCACTATCGCACAGTCACCTCAACTGTGCCCTAACCCTAACTCACCTACCCCGCCCTAACCCTCACATCCACACAATCGCACACTTACCTGACCCACACACTAACCCTAACTCACCTAACCTGCCCTAACACTCATGTCCACACAATCACACACTTACCTGAACCCGACCCATAACTTTCCACCACAGCCCTGAAAATACCAAAGCAACAGAAACGGACAACCAAATTACTTCCCTAGGAAAAAATTAGGTTTTCTGTTTCTTTGATATTTTCAGCATTTGCTGAAAATGGGTCGATATTAGAACACTCGAAATTTTGAAAGTTCAGTGTTCTAATATAGACCCTGTTTACTTAGGTTATGGTGAGTTCTAAAGGCATATGTTGGTATGTGGTCACTCATGCTATGTGAGAGGCAGCCTACGTTTGTCAGTTTGTCTGGTTAGTTTGTGAGAATCCAGTCTAATGTTAAGTGCCTCCCTGAAGTTTTATTTATTCTAGTGGGTGTGTTTATTCATTGTCTGAAACTGTAAAAGTTTTTAAATTCAGTGGGTGTAGTGGAATTTATGAGTTGCCAGTATATATTTAAGTTTCCAAGTATCATAGTTTCACGGTTAATTTGTTGGGATATCCAGTACAGGATGGTTTCGGCAGTATCAATGTTATTCCTTGGTAGTATATAAATTGCTGTTAAACATATCATTTTCCTATTGTTGATTTTTAGGAGTATTATCAGAAATTCAGCATGGTTAACTTTGTGAAATTCCTGTGGAAGTAAGGTGATGGTTAGGGAATTGCTACACCACCTGTACGCTTGTTTTGTAGGTCATGCCTGAGTATATTGTATCCTGGGGGGGTCATCTCATTATCCTTCATTTCTTTTTTTATCCTGGTTTCAGTAACTATGACTTCATCAGGAGTGTATGTGGCAAGGTAGGCATGTCTGTCATGGATATTGTTGCTCATACTTCTTAGGTTCATATTTAGTAAGTTGAGTTTCGATTCTGGTTTTGCTGAGGTGTATTAGGTGACTGTTTTATTTTGGGGATGGAAGTGATAGTTTTATGAACAGTAGGACCTGGGTTGGGGTGAATATCTCTGCTACTTTTTTGAACTGATATTTTACAGAGACAAGAGTTTGGTCTGTTATATTCTGGTCTTGGTTTGGTATTTGATTGTAAATTTGGACAGTCAGTTTTGAGATAATTTATCGATACATAAATCAGATATGGTTTGTTTGTGGAGATAGGGTGTTATGGAGAAAGACAAGCTGGGTAGATATTGATTTTCTTTGCACGGATTGGTTGAAGTCCTAAGTATTTGAAGGAGGTGGTTTTGATAATTGGTGATGAAGGCTAGTAGAGTGAGGAGAAATAGTAAAATAATCTGAGTTAGGAGGACCCTATTTAACTTGGATTTATCTTTGTTGTAAATTAGGATTAGAAAATATTAGGAGGCTACTGGGTTAGTTGTAGACATGTAATGTGATAGTTAAAGGGGGCAAGTTAAAGGGGGCAAGGAATAAGATAGTTTGAGAGAGTGTTGGGTGGTAAACTAGAGTGGGTGTTACTATTGGGGGTAATTCTATCGATTGTTTTACTTTTGGAAGGAACTGATGGCATCGGTTTGAGAAATATGTTTGTGGTGCTACGGAAGTATAAATGTAGAGAAACAGGGGTGTGGTAGGGAATTCGGGGTAGGATGGGGGAGCGAAGTGAGCCCAAGCTTTAGTGAGGGCAAATGAAGCAGGTTGACTGGATGTAAACAGCCACAAACCTGCTAAAAGAGAGATAATTAAAAGGAGTAATGCAGTTTAAAAGGCCTCTGTGCTAGTAAATGAAACTTGATTTTGTTGCTGTAGGACGCAGTTGTAGTAGGAGAATTAGTCCAATATCACCTTGATCTGACTAATGATGATAACAGTAAAAATTGCAAATATCCACAGGCACCACCAGGAACAAATACCAACGTCCAAATGTACAAACACAGCTTTAATAAAAACGAACTGCACACACATGTACAGCTGACATTAACAATGTTTATGTCACTATATGCACATAGTCACTTTACTAGCATTTCACTAGTTTCCAAGAAATTAGGATCCTGTTTTTTTTTAAATTCAATTAGTTAATTCTTTAATTGATAGTGCAGAACAAGATGGGCTTTTGTGGTCAGTCCGCATCTGAGGAAGTGTTTTTAAATGAACACATATCAGTTACAAACATTAATGTCAGCAGTATATGTGTGTTCAGTTCATTTTTATTAAAGCTGTGTTTGTACATTTGTATTTTGGTATTCTTTCCTGGTGGTGCTTGTGGATATTTACAAGTTCTTTTTGGTACCTTGGTGATCTTTTTTTGGAGTAAAAAAAAATGCACTTGATTGTTTGAACAACTGGATAATGTAAGAAGGTTTCACTGGACTTTGAAATGCAAAGTCCAAAGGCTACCCCAAACACAACAGATCAGCAAAACAATTTAAAAAAGTAAGAAAAAATGCAGAAGTGTAGCTCTGGGAAAGTACTGGCCCCGAACTTAAAGTGGTTAGACAAGAAGAGAAATAAACTTAAGGAGGGGGACAGTGGACTGCTGAAAACAATACAGGGATCACATTAAAGGAGAAAATACCAGTGGGACTGCTGTGGTATAATAAAATGCAACTATTATAGTGGACAAAGTTCCATAATATTTATAATTTACATACAAATATATCCCAGATACTGGTGCTCAAACTGCAGACTTCACTGGTATAGACACATGTATTTGCCTGTGGGGACACTTTTATAGCAAACTAAAAGCACACTACAGAGACAGTTGAGTGCACTGAGTCAATGTTGACTGGGGACAGATACTAGCTCAGAGCTGAAAGGGGTTTAATTGAGCAAGGAGAAATAAGAAAGGAAGGGGCAGACCAAGGGTGACTTTCTTGAAGGCATGCAGGTCCACTAAATATAAGAGGATATAAGTAATGGGAGTAACAAGTCTAGAAGAAGTAAAGAAAATATAACAGAAAGAAATAGCTTGAGTAAGAACAGTATGTGTAAATGACAGTGTCTGTTAGGAAACAGAGAGTACAGCCTGACCAGCAGGATGTCAGTGGAGGAGGGTTTACGGACTATAAGACTATTGCTTACAAACTAGCACACTGCAGCACTTGTCTTCAGACTAATCAGTATGCAGGCTAAAATACACACAGAAGACTAGATGCACCTAACACTTAATCACAAGGCCAGAGGTGCTACACAGTTTGTCCTAAATAAATGGTGGGTGGATTGAGTGGGCTCAGACTGCCTGCTATGAGTATGCTTTAGGGAGGTTTCTGGAGAGATTAGTCACCAGTGGAATCCCCCAGGGTTCTGTGCTGGGACCTCTCCGGTTTAGCATTTACTTTTCTGAAGTAAAAGCAAATAACAAAGGACTCTGACTAACTAAGTTTGCAGATGACTGCAAGCTAGGAACAGTAATTGAACCTCCAAATGACTTAGCCACCCTGCAGGAAGGTTTGTCCTAAATAAATAACTGGTGTCAAGACTGAAAATAAATGCCAAACAACATACTACAGAATCCTTTGGGAGATCATCTACCCCAGGGAACTACTACATTGATAACACACCTAAGAGTTGCCCTAGGTGTTTGGGATTTGGGAATTTATATGGACAGTGACCTAACCTTTGATCAGCATGTGTCCATTGTTGCAAGAAAGTCCTTCTATATTGCACAGTTTATAAACAAATGGATTGAGTTTAGATCTAGGAATGTCATTGCCATCCTTTACTCAGCCTCCAATAGGCCAGTCATTGAGTATAATGCCCCCCTTTGGCATGTATCTGTCCAGACACAAGCAACAACTAGAACGCCCATGGAGTTACCTTGTTAAAGAATACCAGTCCTAAACAACATGTCCTACATGGACCGACTCAAAGCCTCGTCACTGTACTCAGTATCATTACAGCCTGCTAAGAGGTGTCCTGTGTATGGCATACAAGACACCCTTCAGCCCAATACTGATGGACCTATTGCACATCAGCAAGTCACATGGCATCAGAAATGCTCACTCTAGGGGTATATGTCTCTTGCAGAGGATACTTCTGTTCTGGGACAGGCTCTACATCCACATAAAACAAAGTTTGTCCCTGTCCATACTCAAGCGCAATTTGGATCTATGGATGGGAAACATAAAATATACCCCTGGACTTTCCCTATACTACTAATGGATGAAGGTAGCTCCTCATTGCGTTACCCCATACATGGGCTCCTAACATTATCTATGTTATGAGCCCACTTATTATCTTACTCAGAGAACATGCGATGGATAAGGCCAATCTCTGACCAAATGGGATAGGTTACTTCAAGCAAACTGACTAGGCTTAAAGTACACAAGGGCAGCTAGCTTAATACTTACCCATGAACCTATGGAAAAGAGGTGAACTAATTAAAATAATGGAGGGAAGCAAGCTATTTGTAGATATAGAAGAATTCAACATAGCTTCATTTGCCAAAGATCCAGTTTCAGACGCAGAAAAGTTTGAGGTAAAATACTTTTGGTCAGCTGTGACTGATGCTTTCATGCTTTCCATTTATACATACCAATATAGTCTCCAACCATGATGCCATGCAAAGCAATGTCACTAGTCTCTCTGCTATCCATCACTCTATTTCCATATTTCTTCTCAGTTTATGAAAGTCAGTCCTACCTAGGATTTCACCACCCAAAATCTCAAACTAGGCCTGATGTACCTAATAACACAGGCTACCCACTAGTTACAACTATTACCAACTCCTTAACCACAAAACACTATCTGCCTATTAGACCCAGATGCATCAGCTCAAATTATAAATGCTATCAAAAATCTATAAACAAAATCCTGAAAGTTATAGCAATTATATGCAGTAACCTAGCAATGGATGGAGACGTTCATCCAAACCCTGGTCCTGCCACATTAGATACTGGAACTTCCACTACAACTAACCCAGTTATATCACTATCAAATAATAAGGCCCCCAACTCCCTCCTGATCTGCCAACTAAATATACATAGCATAAATAACAAAGTACACAATCTGCATGCCCTCCTACAAGTCCATTCCCCTGATATTCTATGCCTAACTGAAACCTGGCTGAAACCATCAGCCTCAGATAATGAAATACTACCACCGGAGTATAATATACTTAGACTCGATCGCTCTACCAGGAAGGGAGGAGGGGTAGCTGTACTCTTCAAATCTACACTAAATGTCACCTTAGACCCCAGTCAACCTTCCCAGGACAATACGGCAGAAATAATTGCTACCAAGCTCCAAATTAACAAAAACAAAAACATAAATATAGTCTGTGTATATATTCCACCAGGGGATAATACCAATTCCCTAGAAGACATCCTCCAGTGGTTAGCTAGTAACTATCCACAAGAAACCATAGTACTAGGAGACCTTAACATCGATTGGAACACTTGTTCCTCTCAATCTCCTACCACCCATGTAAACCTGTATGGGTTCACACAGGTCATACCCACCCCCACCAGGATAGGGAAGCATAACCAAAAAGATAGTATACTGAACTGGATACTAATCAATAGCCACCCCAAATGTATTCTTCAGGGGCCATCCCTGATGACATCAGTGACCACTTTCTTACCTTTATCTGCAAACACAAATATAATTAGTCCCAGCAGCCCATCTACAGAACAATAAGAAATAGTAAAAGCTTCAATCCTAGCAAGTTTCAGGATGAACTTAAGGCATGCAACTGGACTGCCCTAAAGCACCTGCCCCTAGATGAAGCTGTCTCCCACTTTAACAATAAATTCCTCACCATCCTCGATGCTCATGCTCCCGCTCGTTCCACGAGGGTAAAAACAAAAGCTGCCCCATGGCTCTCTAAAGAAACTAAGACAAAAATCATCGTCAGAAATAAGGCATGGCGTGCTACAAAAGGCCCCATAAATCAAACCAAATTTAGACAACTAAGAAATGAGACAAAACAAGCTATTCTATTAGATAAAAAACTACTACCTCCATCTTCAACAAGGGAACCAAAATAACCCCCCAAAAATTCTGGGCAGGGATAAATAAATTACTGCACCCAGATCAAATCACCACTCCACCTCCCTCAACCTCTACCAATAAACTACCATAGGATATTGCTAACACCTTTAATAATTTCTTTACTGAAACCATCCAAGCCCTTGCAAGCCAAATACCCCTTAACTCCTCTACCCACTGGATAGCACTCCCAGCTCCCAGCCCTCCTTTAGCTTCCAACCAGTCTCTACATCTTTCATTTGTTCACTACTCAAAAAATTAAAACCTACTACCCTAGCCACAGACCTTCTCCCAGCTGAATATTTGCAAAAAGCTGCTGATACCATAGTGTACTCTGTTTCCATTCTAATTAATCGGTCCATATCAGAAGCCTCAGTCCCCTCTATCTGGAAAATATCTCCTGTCATACCACTCCATAAAGGTGGTAACTCTACTGAGTTATCCAATTATAGAACTATAGCCATCTTATCACCTTTGGCAAAAATAATGGAAAAATGCATCCATAAACAACTCCTGAACTTTCTAACCCAAAACAACTTACTGGCTAACTCCTAGCATGGCTTCAGACCATATCATAGTACCACCACAGCTCTCCTCACCTTCTCTAATGCAATAAACTATAACAAGAACAGCAACAAGCTATTTTCAGCCCTTTACTTGGACCTGTCAAAGGCTTTTGACATGGTTAACCACCATCTGCTCATCAACACCCTGGCAACAATGTCCCTAGGTAATCACCCTCTCCGATGGTTCAAATCCTACCTTCACAATAGACAACAATCCATCTTATGGCAGAACAAACTCTCAAACCTCCTACCCAACACTCTAGGTAACCTAAAGGTCTATCTTGGGACCACTTCTGTTTTCCATTTTTATCAATGACCTCCACACTGTAATTCCTGAAGCCATCTGCATTCAGTATGCAGATGACTCAATGTTGATCTACACTGCCACCTCGCAAACACAACTGCTATCAATAACTCAGAGTACTTTCAACCTAGTAGAGAACTGGCTTGCTGCTCGCTTTATATTTCTCAACCCTAATAAAACATAGCTCCTACTTTTCTTAAGTTTGATGTGCATGTCAACAAAACAATCAAAACCATTAAAAGAAAACTGGGCTCACTTTATAGGATAAAGCCATTCCTTACCCCATATGCTAGGACCTCCATTGCCCGCTCCCATCTACTCTCTACACTCTACTATGCTTCCCCTTTACTAGCCAACCTAAATAAATCTGATCTTACTAAACTCTCAAGCTGCTATAATAACATAGCTAGATTTGCAACTGGTCTACCCTATAGAACCTATCATTGTAAAAATTGAAATATCTCAGATGGCTAGAGCTACCCAGGCAGATTCAAGTATAATCAACTCATTGTTGCTCACAAAGCACTTAACCAACCAAATAATACACCTGCCCTGAAAAACATAATCTACCCCCACTCCAACTCCAGATCACTCTGTTCATCTAACAGACTATTAGTGCAAACCATCAAATCCAGCAACTCAGCTGGTGACTCCCTGTTCGCCAACTCTGCTGGCAAAATTTGGAATTCCCTTCCTGCTAACATTACCCTGGATACCACCCTATCTCAATTGAAAATAACTCTTAAGGAGTATTTCAAGTCTCAATGGATATGTCCCTGCTCCAAGCCTGACTAAATCTTTATGCATACTGGTGTATCTATCCTATGTCTGTAAGTGCTACTCAAATATCTTTGTTAAGCCAGTTTAGAAGATTGTTAGACTGTACAAATTTAAATGTACTAGAATAAGTGGTATATTTCCATAAATTTAACTAGACTGTAAAATGTCTTATATTTGTATTATGTTATGATTACTCCTGTTCGACATGACATTATAATGACTGTATATGTATACCTTTGGAGCTTTTCTCCCTGGGCCTCCGCTGAAAATAGACATGTATCCAGTCGGACTATCCCAGTCAACAAATGTAAAATAAATAAATAAATAAATAAAATTGTAGGTCAATCAAATTTGTTGATGCAAAAATGCTGCATTTAACCAAGGGACTGAAAAAAACCCAGCAAAAATAGAACGTTAAATATGATATTGAAACAGAAGCAGTTCCAAGTGGCACACTTTTTTCATAAGCTAGACATTCTTAGATAGGGCAAAAACAGTCCTAGAAATAGAAAGTGACAAATCTGTAATATTTAAACAGCTGTTGCCATGGAACTATTAATGGTAGTGCAACAGATTCCCCATACCCAAATGAGACAGACTTTGTTCAAAAACAGGAACAATTTTCCGGATTGCCAAACATAGTACACCAGATATCATATTTGATGCCTGCTGTACTGAATCCAACATAGAACACCAACCTGTAGTGAGTATTCATGCAACAAAAACTTTTCAGAAAATCCATTCTGTAAAAGTAGCTGTCAAATTTCTGAAACATTTTGCCCTCGGTGACGTTTCTTATGGAAACCTACCTGATGGTGCCATTCCAGGGAGCATTTGATCATTTTTAAAAAGGAAAAGACTCATCCATTTGGTATTATTTAAAAAGAGCTGAAAACGTAGTATACAGTGTGCAGAAGAAACATTTGCCATATCAGACACATGACAATGCGATCTCTGATATGGCATTATATTTGTTTCTCAGAACTGCTTATCAAATCCATGTCATCCTTTCAGTTAGCTGTGTCACAGATAAGTATTTAATGATCGAGGCAATTAAATCTATAAACCTTGTACAAGGAAAAAAAAGGAGGTTTCCCCTTGTAATCAGTGAACTCATTCAAACCCACAAAATTCAGTGTCCTGTGGCTAACCACAAAAACAGGCACTGACATACAGCCTTATTAAGAATTGGGAATTAAAAGGCATCTGAAGAAGGATTATAGCATACTGACAACCGAATACCAATGCAAAATGCTAATCCTTTTCCCTTAAGGAGTGGAGGACATTAAGTCTGTGGTTTCTTTCTTTTTGGGAAATTTTTCTTTCTTTTTGGGAAATTATTACAGCAGCATCTGTTTTATTTTAGATACTTATTGTGGAATCAGCTTTTCATTTACTTTATGACAGTATTTTGTAGCTCTGTTTACTTTTATGGCAATAAGTGCATAATTCTTAGACTAAGCAGGATGAATAAACTGTGTGTGTGTGTGTGTGTGTGTGTGTGTGTGTGTGTGTGTGTGTGTGTGTGTGTGTGTGTGTGTGTGTGTGTTTATGTCTGTGGAGCTGTCTGTGCAACATGGATGTTCAAGTGAATGAATTGCCTTAGTCTTCAAAACTCAGTTTGGGCAACCTTTTCATTAAGTATGTATTTTTTCACCACAGATTATAGCTTCAGTTTTACAGAGAGAAGGGAAAATTGTAATAGGAATGTGGAGGAAAACATTGCAGATTTTAAGGAATGTCAGGCAGAGACCATTTAGTTTTAGTGTAATGAAGTTAGCAATGTAAGAGCTTACTGATAATACAGAGTTAAGAGATTGAAGGAAAATGGATGAGAGAGAGAGAAATTATGACTGGTCACAGGTACTGGGTGAGTGTAGAAATGTTCAATAAGTGAAGAGAAAAAAATAAAAGTTTGTGGAGGTATACATAATAACCAAAAGATCTAAACAGATTGGTGTAATGGTTACGGTACTTACCTTAGAAGCACAAAGTGCAGGATTTGATTCTCATATGGGGTAATTGGCTAAGCTTAAAAAAAATTGGCCCATAAGGGCAGTTAGCCTAGTACTAAGCTATGAAACAGACAGGCATTTATTTGATGTTTTAACCTGCGGTCATCTAAGGGACTTTTGCTGTGGTCATTTTGTGGTCTGTTGGTCAGATGGTTGCTCCAGTTTGTGTCTTTGCAACATTGAGAGTTGCGAATTATTATTATTTGCATGATCTGATTCTATTTCATAACAAAAGGCAAGAAGAAAATCTCCATTGTAATCTAAAATGAGCTTTTCTCATTCCAGATTAAAAATGTGTATTTATTTGCTCTAATTCTGTGTGCTAAGAAAACTATAGAAACTATTACACCTTGTGGGTGATAAAGGTGGCTTTTGTCTTTATATCTATATATATGTACATCATATTGTTACCTTCCCACAATAATTATCTAGGGAATTGTGTTTGACAGAATAATGATTATCAGTTAAGTTTATATAAAAGGACATAACCTGGAGGAAGAAAGAAAATAAATTGTTTTCTCAGAGGGAAATTCATCATAGGTCCAAAAATTCAGATTTTTCTGGAGGTGGATGGTTCACTTGGGACCTATTATGGATGTGGACTAAGGCAAGTTCAAGCAAAGATTTTTTTCCGGTGGAGCTGAAGGGAAGGTCTGACTTGGCCTGCAGCAGTGAGCTTTCTTTGACAAAATTAACTGATAATAAACAACTGCAATATATTTTTTTATTTTATTCTACAAATAAGATGTTTTACAGTACTTCTGCTTCCAGTGTCTTTTACAAGCTTACAAGATATAGAGTCCGACTAGAGATAAGGACTTTGTGGTCACCCAGCCATTCTAGTGAATGTAATCTATTCTGTTCTAGAAATATGCATCTTACTAACTTTTTCCAATAATTTAATGAAACACTACTTTTTAAAGGGTTTCAATGTTTTCCCCTAGTTCTGTAAGAATTGCTTTGTGGATTTCATCAAGCTCCATTTCCATGCTATTAAAACATTCGTAAAACATGGTTTCTGCATGTGAGTCATAGCATTCCTTATTCAGCATTTAAGCAGTTGGCACAGACAGTAATGTGGTAAAACTTTTATTTTCACTTTTGAGGTCTGAGGTTCAATTCTGACTTCTGCTTACTTTTTTGAGGAGTTTACTTCTGCTGCACTTGTCAGTATGGGTTTACTTACACCTCATAAGAGCATCACTGATTAAATTACCCATTGCATTTCACTTTGCCTTCTAAGGCTTGAGTCAAGACTGAAATGTACACACCAGTTAACAAATAAAACAAAAAAAATTGAAAATTTGAATTTTAGTGGTATGATTTTGCTGACAAAACAAATTGTTGAACATATCTGATGAAATTAATGAGATATCCATTCCAATATGAAATTTAGAAAGCTGGAAATAAAGGAAATTCCAAGTTAAAAAAAAAAAAAAATATATATATATATATATATATATATATATATATATATATATATATATATATATATATATATATATATATATATATATATATATATTTTTTTTTTTTTTTTACTTTCCAGCTGCAAGTAATTGTCAGGCAGGGAAAATACAATGGCATGAAAAGTGCTAGTCTTTGTACAGTAGAAGCAAAGGGTAAAAGACACCTACCAATTATATCAGCAAGGAAAGGCTATAGATAACCTAATTAAATCCTCCCCCACACTACTGCAGGATTTCAGTTATCCACATGAAGGTTTTTACAACTTTAAGCGAAGAACCACAGCCACTTAACATCTAGCTAGGAGCTCATCACACAAGGTTAATATGGTCGACTGTATTTTTATTAATAGCATTTGATGCTTCTGGCTTTATGGATAATATGATATTAACAGCTCATGGGTAGGACTTACTTGAACTTTAGCTGTACAGTTCTTGTGCAAACTATCTTGTGCAAACTATCAGGTATGGAACTTTATGCTGTTGGCTAACCACCCACAAAAACTCTATATCTGTGGATGACTGCTCCTGATTAGCTACTTTGCCTAAATCTAATATTTTTTTATTTCAATGCACATTCCCCTTGTACAGATTTTTTTTCAAAGAATGGTGCATTTCATGGTATATACACATTTGAAAGTGTGAGTACTGACTTCATAAAAAAATAATCTGTAGCTGATGAATTTTGTCTGATTTCAATCAGATCCTGGATTTAGTTTTTTCCTATGTACAGTATAACTGCAAAACCCCCAGGATGACTCTTTTTGTATTCAAAACATACTTCCCTGCTAATGGTTCTTTGTCAGGAAATATAGGACAACTGCACCATAACCAGCCCTCTGCTACTTACAAAATGATATTAATAGTGTCACATGTAAGTGTAATATAAGTTAACTATGTCTCATCATATTTGTATATTCTGTGCTGTTCTGCTTCTTCAGCATACACTGTGATGGGCGAGCATGAAATCACATTATCTTTACTTAGACTTTTTTTCTCACTGGCCCTTATATCACATGGAGCATAACCTTTGCTATTTAAGTGCAGACAAATCTTACCTAGAAAGAAGTTGGTAAAACTGCTAAACCTGCAGTCATGATTTTCCATTGATACCATAACCTACTAATTTTTCTAGTGTTTTAAGGTTACTGTAAAGGGGTAAGCCAGAAGGCATGACAACCTTGACTAAATGACTCCAGAATCCTGACAGTTCTGTCAGACTATTTCAGTGAAGGGTATACTTCAGCTAAAGAACATTTTACTGTTTCACAAGACACTCATTTAATCACGGTCTTCAAATAAGGCAGAACGGACCAGTGTAAATCTATTTATGAGATGGCAAACTACATGAATCAGAACAGAGTAATGATTCCAAATGCACAGACATTATTAAGTTCTGAATGAACGGACTGAACAAAGCACTGCAAATGTTAAAGAAAACTGTAATACTGTGGAGAGCTTAAAGTACATTGCAGCAGAGAAATCCTTTAGATGAAAAATATACTCATATAAGCTTGCAACATAACAGGCCATTATGAAATGTAACAAAGTATAAGATAATAATATTCCCTAAATTGATTAATGTGTGATAAGGATATGTATATTTGTGTTTGTTTTTTCGTTGCTGACCATACTGGCCTATTAAACTGACTTTAGAGGAAAATGAAAACTAAACTTGTACCCTAAATTTAAAAAGTGTTGAGATGTCAGACAAAACAACAATGAATGCATGACTATAATATGGGATCCATTTTGCTTTAATCCAGCCATGCATGTCTGCTGCTCTGTTTTTAGTTTTAGCTGGCTTGAAACTGCAGTGGCATGCAACATGAAACCGCTTGCTGTCAGAGAGATAACAACAGTAGGAAGGATTCCTCAGGTAAATTATTGGCCATTAAAATGTAATCGTTTTAAATAGTTTCTGTAGCTGAAAGGAAAGGTTAATTCAAATACCTGGGGAAAAAAGGGTAAGAATGAAAACCTGAGAGTCAGTGGAAAAGTAGTTACTAAAAATCTGCCTGGATATTCTGAAAGTTGTTGTATCTTTCGGCTTTTCCCAGTTAGGGGTCACCACAGCGGAACTCTGGTCTGCTAATGATTGGCAGTAGATTTTTACGTACCGGCTTGCCAGGCCTGACGCACAACCTTCAATGAAGGTACGCCCATTCACGCATGTCTCCACACAGAAGATGCTTTAGCTGTGAATCAAACAGGACAACGTCTTACTGTGAGGTGACAATGCTACCGCAGTACCACCACCATTCTAAAAGTAATAACTTCAAATAATGCATTTAACAGTTTTCATATCTTTGACAACTATGGCTTATTCCACCATGCCGAATTACAGCTTGTGTTTTGATTTACGTGATAAGGGTTGGATTGCTGGGATGGCAAAAAGTTCATTGTCAGCTCTGAATTGGTTTCATTAGGCAATGGGGTGGGGTGATTTAGCAAACTTATTTCAAGTGTGTGCTATGTTTATAGGCTGGGTGGGGGCAATCATATGGGATGCAAGACAAGAGGTAAGCCACATAGCCAACAGTGCTACAGAAATTATTGGCTGCCACACCAAGAGTGTGGTCTACTCCATATGAGGTGGCAAGTTCAAGGCTTTGTTTTCTTATGCCTTTGATGGTGCTTTATAATGGTCAGAGATGGCACAATACAGTAAAAAGAGGGAACAGTGGCTGAAACAACCATTGGCACATGTTCACATAACTATGGGTTTATGTGGCCAGATCCAAAACAGATTAGGATGGGAAAGGTTAGTGGGTGAAAGTTTTTATCCAGACAGACATACAGTGGCAGTTTGTTGTGGTACTGTCTGGATATCAAACTCAGCAGGACACACACACATGGGACCATTCTTTTACCACCAACACACAGCATCACGTGAGAGATATACTGTGGGAATCAGTGGAGTTGAGCCACTAAGAATCTAGAAATTACATGCCTCACTCATTATAAATAGGGGTGGCATCCTATCTTCACAGAGTAGAGGCATGACAGGCTGATATTAATATGTTGCACAGGTAAAAATTCAATACATGTAAAACATGTGGCAGGTGTCTAAAGATCAAACTCTTGTTTTGTGTTACAGTTCATGATCTGGTGATGCAGAACCACATCTGGCTGGTGGGACATTCATTCATCAAGAGGCAACAGTATTGGCTCCAGTCCATAATAAGATGGAAACTCCACTTTGAGGGCGGTGTTAAGGATTTTGTAACATTTATTGGTTTCATGTAACTGACATGCAAGCATGCAAAGGAAGCAGCCCAGACACGTGTTGATTCTTCAGTCATAGCGGCACATTTGAGTGGGAATGACATATGCCATACTCTGAATAATTGTACAAGGGATCAATTTTGTGCATGAACGATGGCCACAGAACACAATTTGCTTATCAGAACTGGTACAGTGAAGAAAGTGGAGGGGGCAAGATTTAAAGGAGCAATGGAAAGGATGATGTACATGTAAAATTAACAACACCATGGACAAACTATTGGTGAGTTTGAAGAGAGTGTATATAGTTCACCCAGGCATTTCAGCTATGTGGTCTGACAGGTGTGATAGGGATGGGATGCAGTTGTCAAAGGAACGGTTGTACAATTTTTGTATAGAGCAACAAGTTAAGGACAGCTAGGCTGAGCTAGTTGGAGGTTTGACTGGCAGAAGGGAGAACATCTCATCCTTTCTGTTTTGGAAGGCAGGAAAGGTAAGAGAAGCCAAGGTATGTAAGGGTGGAGGTCACAGGAGTTTCTAGCAGGGCCTTCCACAGACCAGTTAGCTCCAATCGAAGATTATCAAGAGATTACTCAGCCTGGTCCTTTTTTGGCAGAATGTAAGGTACTGAATGAAAATGATGTTTTGGGTAATAAGAAGTTAAAGGGACTGATTTTTACAGTTCTGCATGCTGATCTTTAGTGTTCAGATTCACAGCTGTGTAGTTATGAAATGCCTCCCACACACACACATATACAAAAATTGCTAACTTGACCACATCTCCAAATACTGGATTTCGTCAGTCAGGGCTAATTTGGAAATATACATATGGTTGTGTCCATTCAATCCATTTTGAGGTGATGTGTTTTATTATGTTATTACTGATGTTGATCTTATGGTATGTACAGAAATGTCCCTGGTCATGTTGTAATGTTTAAAGTAAATGAAGAAATACAGACAATGGATACATAGTGACATGGAAAATGGTAACACAAGGTGCAATATGATATGGCTACATGTAGTGGCAACAGGTAACCAGATACTGTGTGATGCTGTTTATAGAGTATTGAAGGAATAGGGAAGGCTGTGCCAATGTCATACAAATCCATTTTGACAGTTTTCATATCTTTGATGACTATTTTCTGTCAGGATTATTTGAGATACAGTCAGAGAGGTACACACTTACCTTTAATAAGGTACAATGGTAATACTACAACGCTCTTGTCTTCTTAAAAAGTTTAACTGCTCCCCAGAAACTTGGGGTTGGAGATTGGCATTATGGGGTCAGGGGCTGGCATAGTGGTTAAGATGTATATCTCAGAGACACAAAGGGTTTAATTCTCACCTTTGGTCACTGTCTGGTTATTGACTATGTGTAGAATAGACTGCAGACTGATTGCCTGGTGTTTGCCTATGAATGCATGACTGTTTCTGCAAACCACTGAATAAAAGGTTTAACAGGTTTACTTTACTATCAAAAAATGATTACCACAGCAGTTTAAACTTCATTATAACTCAGTAACACCCTAATCAATGTCACAGAATGAATTCCATCTGTCACCAACGGAGTGAAAGAACTGTGTGCATGTACAAATCAACAATCATTAAAGGTTTTTTACTTCATTGAATACCTTTATTGAATTATCACTTAAGACTTGGAAAACATGCATTTATATAAAAGATAACAAACCATATTAACATCTTAGTTACAAGCATTATGCACCCCATATGCTTTTTTATAACTACCATCAATCCAACATTATAGAAATTTCTCATAGCCTGCCTTTCCTTAAATCTCACTGTTCCTTCAAAACATTATTCTGCATGTATTGTTCCCACAGTTTCCATTTGTTTCTTTATAATTTGCTTCTACCCTTTTATAAAGATCCAACTTCCAGTTCTTTTATAGGATCATAGGAAATTATTAGGCTAACAGTTCATGACCCCTTTCAAGCCTAGCCAGTTTTATCCAGATTTTACCCATTTTTTTTATTCCTAAGGGAAGGAAATCAAAGGTCAGCAAGTGAGGTTTTGACAATTTTTTTACAGACTGCCTCTGTGCATAAGGGACATGAGCACCATCCCAGGAGTGAATTTATGATTTCCCAACCATTGTTTCAGATTGCAAATGAAGATGGTCAGGGAAGGGCTTTGCTTTATGAGAATAGCCTATTCCAGAGGATAGGCAATCTCTGGGACACATATCTGTCTCTCAAGCATGATCTATTTATGTCAGAGATTAGGTTTAGGTCTTTGGAACAGGTAACTCTCTGGCAGTTTGTTTTGTGAGTATGTTACATTTCCATCATGGCTGGGTCAGAGTCTGCCTTGTAGGATAGGCATTGATGGAAACTAAATACAGTGTTAGGGCTTTTAATTGGTTTGCATACTACATGTTGGCCATACCCTATATTTTTTGGGTGACAAACCTCTGAGGAAGCTTTAATTATTGCAGGTGCCTGGTGAGGTGCATGCTAAAGGATGCATTGTACTCAATTATTGGTCTGATGAGGGCTGAGTACAAAGGTACTATGATATCCCTTATCTGGATGCCATGCCCTTACTTATAATCTGAGCCACACAGAAGGATTTCCTGACCACTGTGGACACATGGGGGTCAAAGTTCAGATTACTATCTACCTGATTACCCAGATCTATCACCACTGGATCCACTCTTGGGGCTGCAATCAATGTTGTAATTTGCAGGGTATCTGATTTCCCCAAAGGTATTATTATACAGATCTTCACATTTAATTTAAGGCCATGGCTCTGACGCCAATCATTATTTTGTGTCAGTCCTTTCTGTGGGACATCAACATCATTTGGTGAGTCAGTGATTGCTCCCAACATGCAGTCATCAGCAAACTTGGTTCGCCAAAGGCCATCTATATTTGCCTTAACATCTGAGAAGTATATCCCAAACAGGAGGGGCTCCAGCATTAATCTCTTCAGTACTCCACTGGTGACTAGCCACTTGCTGGAATATGGATTCCCACACTTTAATAACATGTATCCTATCCATGAAACATTTCTCTATCTATCTGATGACATAGAAGTTTATGCCCAATATTGTAAGTTTATCTATAATATAGTATGTCAAATGCCTTGGCCAGGTTGAGGTAGGTGGTGTGTACTGTCTTATCCTCATTCATGGCCTTGATGACCTTGTCAAAGAAGTCCACCATATTAAGCAGGCAGGACCTGTCATTCATGAAGATGAACTGGATTTGGTCTGGACTCTGGAGATTTCCTATGTCATTATTAATGAAGTTGATGATTATCTTTTCCACGGCCTTGTATATGAGGCTAGTCAGACTTAAGGGTTGGTAGTTTCCTGGGTCTGTTGATGGTCTCCCCTTATGTGGAGAGATGACTGTTGCTGGCCTTCACTCTACCGGGATAAAGCCTGTCTGGAGTTTGTGGTTTAATAGAAATTCAAGTGGGTCTGCTAGTTTATGTTTGAAGCTATTTAATTGGCACCCTGGGATTCTGTCAGGGCCTATTGATGTGTTTCTAGCTTTAGAGAGTGCAGTGACAACCTGCTCCTTTGTAATAACAGGCAAAGGAATGGGAGGGGATATTTCATAAGGGGTCACCGAAGGTGATGAGGGGATGAAATCTGAGCTGAATTTATTACCCAGCAATTTTGCTATTTCTTCTGGCTGAGTATAGGTAGTGCCATCTACAACCAACTCAGCACACTGTTGAGTGTTTCCCTTAAGATTTTGGACATATCTAAAAATAAGCTTTGTGGTTATCCTTTGCTTGGGTGGCTATTTTAGTCTCGTATTTAGTTTTTGAAGACTTCACAGGGTTCAGAGATTAGTATTAGGCTAACTGCCCTTGCAAGCCTTTTTAAGCCTAGACAATTATCCCTTGTGAGACTCAAATCTGTACTTTGTGTTTGTAAGGCAAACACCTTAACCATTAGGCCACCCTCCCAACTGCAAGTTCCCTGATTTGCCTGTTGAGACTACTGAGTGATTTTTTCTCTATTGTGCACCCTCACGCTTACTTCTAGACAGAAATTTCTTCCTTCAGTTGTATAGTCTATTTATGCTAGGGTCCATCAGGGTGACTTGTTTTTCTGGCTAGACCCGAGTTTAATTCAGACAGATACTGCTGTTTCTATGCAGCTTTTTAAATGGTTGTACAGAGTATTCAGGTTTTCATGGTTAGGGCGAGCTTTGAAATTACCTATGCTATCACTTAATAGAAGGTAATTTGCCCAGAGAAAATTCTTTAGGGTTTTAGGGTTCGATGGGGGTTCTACCTTTATATTTATTTCAAAGGAGACCAATTTATGATCTGATCTTACCAATGAGGACATTATGTCTGGGGGATGCAATGCTCCCCCAAGTTTGTGAGCACTCATTAATCATAAGTAGAAGAAAGATAGTCATTGTTGACCGGCCAACAAAAAGCATTGCTAACATCAGTACACTCACAGGAATATTTGACATCTGACATTAGATAGGTATTTCTAATTCTGCAGCATAGAACAAATGAATAGCTGTACAACACTTTTTATCATGCTATCCACTTTAGGAACTTGGCTATTTTCCACATCAAGAGCTTTAGATTTTGCAATGCCTAGATGAGCCTTGTGTACTCTTCTCATATCTCTTTTTTTTCTTTCTTTCATTCTTTCTTTCTTCTTTTTTTTTTTTTTTTTGAAAGTAGCAAAAGGAATCGACCTTGCATCATTATACCTTTGGAATTTTGCACTGTCAGCTTCCAATGGGTGATGCCAAAGCTTTTTGATAGAATCAAATTATGTCCTCACATTTCAAATAAATGTTTATACTTCTGTAACCATCGGTGTTACTAAGGAAGTATAAATCATAGCATCATAGGAGGTTACTAGGCTATCGACCTGGAGATCATTTCAAGCCTAGTTGTTTCATCCCAATATAATACCACAGGTACTCTAGTCAATATCCAACGTTGTATTTAGTAATGACGCCCATATCCAGTAGAATGTGGGAGCTATCCCCCGTTAAAATTTATGTGTCCCATCCACTTGTCCAGGTTTCTTTTTTACAGTGTCATAGAAGTGAGCTGCTTCACAAAAATTAGCAGCCTGTTCCAAAGATGTGGCAGTTCCTGGGAGAAAAATATGTCCCTTCATCATGTCCTGTTCAAGTCACAGGCCATATTTAGGTCCCTGGAATGAGTACTTCTAGTCCTGTTTGATGTATGGATGTGCAACAAATTCATTAGGTTTGGGTCAGAGATTGCTCTGTAAGCCAGGCACAAGTCTCCCCTAAAAAGTCTATACAATACTGAGTATAGTGACAGTGACTAGTTTATCTGTGTAAGGCACATGCTGGAGTCCCTTGATCTTCTTGGCTAGAAACCTCTGAGGTGTTTCCAGTTGCTGCAGGTGCTTTGTATGGTACATGCTGAAAGGGGTATTGTACTCGATTATGGGCCTGATTAGTTATGACTATAGAGGAGTTATAACTGCCTTTACTCTAGAGGCGATGCCTTTGCTAATCAAGTTTGCTAAGTCAAAAGCCTTCCTTACTATAGTAGACGCATGGTGGTCAAAGTTAAGGTTGCATCCTACTTATGATTCCAGGTCTCTTATCACTTCATAGGTACATAGGGTATTGTTGTAAATTTGATAGTGCGAAGGGACATTATTTTTACCAAAGGGAATGATGAAGCATTTCATTGCATTCAGTTTGAGACCATGACTAAGACATCAGTTGTTGGTCTGCATAAGACCCTCCTGAAGTATACTGATGTAATTTGGGGAATCAATAACTAGTTTGCAGTCATCAGCAAACTTGGTCAAACATAGACCCCTTAATTTTGGCATGAACTTCTAAGAAGTATATACCAAACAGTAGGGTGCCCAGCACTCACCCTTGTGGCTCCCTGCTGGTGATAGGTCTGTTGGTTGATCTGGTTTGATAGTGTGTGATCAGTTTGTGAGCCAGCCGGCAACCAATCTTACAACAAAGGGGTTTACATTCCATTTTCTAAATTTATAGGTAATGCCTGAGTGTGAGATGGTGTCAAAGGCTTTTGCCAAGTCAATGTATGCTGTGTGGACAGATTTGCCCTCATCAGTGACCCTTGTCACATTTTTGAAGAAATCCACCAGGTTTAGTAGCTCAGATCTCCCTTCACAAAGCTGAATTGAGGTTTGCACAATTTGTTCCAGGGCATTTGAGTTAACAAAGTCAAGGAACTTTTGCACTAGTGAGTTAGGGCCAGAGTAGGTTTCCGAGTTGGTGGTGGGATAATTGAAATTCCCCATGACCAGAGTGCTTGGCAATATTTGGATTGACTCCAGTTTGGTCAAGTAGATGTCATATGCATCATGATCCATGGATGAGGATCTGTAACTAGCTATAACTTGAATGGGTGTCTTACCCACAGTAATCTGAACTTGGAGTAATTCCAAGGAGTTGTCCAAACTAACTAGCTGGGAAGTGAATTTATCCCTAATATAGACAGAAATACTGCCTCATTTTGTTCTCACACATTTGTTTTGCTGGATATCAGAAAGGAGCAGTCGACAGTAACACCAGTCAGCAGCAAACAGTTGCAAAACAAGTTCAAGCTCTTTTTGAACGCAGGTTTATTGACAAAATAAAAAGCGTTTTCGCTGCACACAAAACAAAGTAGCTTCTTCAGAAGAACATTAAAAAGCGCCAACATTAACGTTTAAATACTCTTAAGGAGGTGTGTCAGCAGACATCACTTCCTGGAACAGCGCTAAAAGAACATATAATCAAACAGTCCGCATATCTCTTAAAACCAGTTATAATCATTGTACTAAATATATATATATATATATATATATATATATATATATAAAAATATACCACAATCATGGTCTTTATATAAGATATACATTATAAAATCATGTTTTAAAATTGGTATTAAATACTCGAGTTAGACAAAATACAAGAAAAATTGTTTTTAAATAAACATAGGGTGAGAATATATAAATATTATCTAATATAACTTCTCATTTTTAAAACCACTGAAATATTACAATTGTCGTTTAAACCAGGGGTGTGAAAAGCATTAAGCTTAATTTGCCATTTAAGTTCACACAGTTCTAACAAGAGGGAAAGTGGCCCACCTCTAATACTAATGGGAAGATGGTCTATAAAAAAAGAAAAAGTTTGGGAAATTAAACACATGTTTGGCTAGTGCATTGTCCTGTTTGTTAGTCCTAATGGCATAAACGTGTTTATCCATCTTGCCAATATAAAAAGCAGGACAGTCATCACAAAGCGCTGCATATACTACTGATTTAGTATCACAGTTAATTATGTGGTGTATCCCATATTTAACTTCATTAATATGAAAGGAAAGTCCCACTTTAACAAATTTACACCAATTACAGGCCCCACATGTTGTTGACCCTTTACATCTATAAAACTGGTTAGTATTTGGTTTAGTTTGCAGTAGTTCTTTCAAATTGAAGGGTCCAGTGTATCATTCCTAATGAATTGCCAATTTTTAGATATAATATTACATATTTTCTGTTTTGTCTCAGCTGTCCTATTTGTAACAAATCAGGTCCACTCTCCAGGTTGGAGTTGTCAGCAGTCACTGTGTTGGTAATCACTAACTCATTAAATTATTTCAATAATGGTTTATAAAAGCCAGTAGATTGTTTATGTTTTTACAGTAGGTGGATTTTAGTAATACTCCCAGCTCTACTATAAATGCTGTTTCTACATCTATACTACTCTAGTCTCTATACTCAAATACTCATGGTGTGAATTTGAGAAAGTTTGTGTGAATTTGAAAGAGCTTGAAGCTTAACATTTGATGTCGACTAATTCAATTTCCTCTTTCTGCTTTAAAGAAACTTTTAAACGAAAATCATCAATCATCAATGTATGTGCGAAGTTGGTTGTGTAAATGTTATATTGGGTTTGTAATAATTATTATTTTCCATTTATTGAAAAGCTTGGCTGTAAAATGTTGGCTCACAATGCTACCTCCTTGTTTTGACTTTTTTGAGATAAAAATCAAAAAAAAAAAAAATGAAAAAAATGGAACCTACTAGTACTAATAGTTCAGTGACAATGACCAACATATTTCATTGTCACAATAATTTAAATCAATCCACTCAATGGCCTCAATAAGTGTCTGATGGAAGTGTATATGGAAGTGTATAAATCGATGGTTAAAAAGTTTAAACTAGCTGTGGACACATTTAATATTGAAAAAAGCCAAAAGTCTTTGCAGATGGTCGAAATATTCTTAATATATTTTATTAAGATATAATCAATTAATTTTGCACTAGCATACTAGCATGAAAATCTCCCATCTACCCATCTAGTGCTGTAGGTGGATTCCCAAGATCTTTATGGATCTTGGGTATGCCAAACATCACTGGGACGTTTGGAAAAGAAGTATCCAGAAAATTATATAAATCATGATCTATTTTCCCTGCGAGAAACATATCTCTAAGATACCCTCTAAATCTCTTCCACATTCATTAACAGAAGAAGGACTATAAGCAGGTGATTCCAACACGGTCAACATTTTGTCATTATACATGTTGTTATTCAAAATAACAAGCCCTCCTCCTTTATCAGGTTTTACAACTCTTACAGGTAAAAGTTTGAGATCATTCTTTAGTTATATTCTGATAAGAGGAATGATTCTTAGAAACAAAATTATTTTTAATATATCTGAAATCTACCTCACAAATATTTTCAAACATACTTAACCCAGCATGTAATGGTGGATTAAAGATGCTGGGAATTCTCAAGTTAGATTGAGGTGCTGGAGTAGCATTGTTAAAAAGCAGGTCCAAATTGAGTTTCCTGACATAACATTTCAGGTCAATGATCGTTTTAGTTAAATCAAAATGTGAACTAGGAATGAATGTGTTACCTCGGGACAATAGTTCAACTAATTCAGGTGTCAAAGACACATTTGAGAAATTATAAATTTTGAAGTCACCTTTTAAATTAGTTTGAATCATTGGGTGACTTTGTAAATCATGGTTCTCGTAAATAACATTAAAACTGATATCATCTGAAAGATTCAGTTGTTGCGGACTCTGCTCCTCGTCTGATAAGTACATTGGGGTAATTGCCCTAAAAAATTATTATTGCTGTTATTACGAGAATTAGAATTCATTTGAAAGTCACCATTGTTGACGTTTCTACTTTTATTAGAACTATTCCCTTTGGGCCTGTTATTGCGTCTCGCCCCATTGTTATCGGAGGTAGTTTCATCTTCATGTTCATCAATGGGAGGGACTTGTTCAACAACATCAAATGTGTCCAAACTATCTAAACAAGATGGAATAGGTTTTTGTAGTCTGGGATAAGCTTGTTGTTGTTTATAAGCTGTTCTATCCCTACATAGCTTTTTTATTTTGTTTTGTTTAAGTTTGACCATTAACCCATCAATGCTAATAAATATATGGTTATAGTCAAACTTGTACCGTAAAAAGTCAACATCTAATTTTATGATGTCATCCAGACATTTAATTTCTTCTGTAACATTAGAAATATTAATTGAATAATGTTTGATTAATAGCTCAAGAAGTTGTGCACCCTGTCGCTCAAATGACTGTCCTGCTTTTTATATTGGCAAGACGGATCGAAGTTATTAGGACTAACAAACAGGACAATGCACTAGCCAAACATGTGTTTAATTTCCCAAACCACAGGTTTTCTTTTATGGGTATAGACCATCTTCCCATTAGTATTAGAGGTGGGCCACTTTCCCTCTTGTTAGAACTGTGTGAATTTAAATGGCAAATTGCTTTTCACACCAATTGTAATATTTCAGTGGTTTTAAAAATGAGAAGTTATATTAGATAATATTTATATAATCTTAGCCTATGTTTATTTAAAAACAATTTTGTCTAACATTTGATATGAGAGTATTTAATACCAATTTTAAAACATGATTTTATAATGTATATCTTATATACAGACCATGATTGTGGTATATTTTTATATATATATATTTAGTACAATGATTATAACTGGTTTTAAGAGATATGCGGACTGTTTGATTATATATTCTTTTAGCGCTGTTCCAGGAAGTGATGTCTGCTGACACACCTCCTTAAGAGTATTTAAACGTTAATGTTGGCGCTTTTTAATGTTCTTCTGAAGAAGCTGCTTTGTTTTGTGTGCAGGCTTTTATTTTGTCAATAACTCAAAAGAGCTTGAACTTGTTTTGCAACTGTTTGCTGCTGACTGGTGTTACTGTCGACTGCTCCTTTCTGATATCCAGGATTTCGTTAGTTTGGTGTGTCGGTTTTTCTTCACATTTGTTTTGCTGTCTGAAGGTGTGGAAGGCATTGTAGCCTTGCACAGCTAGGGTACTCTCTGAAGCCTTAAACCAGGTTTCTGTGACTGCACAAATATCTACATCCTCCAGTGATAGAAGTGCTTCCAGGGTGTGCACTTTTTGGTTTAAGCTCCTAGTGTTTAGCAGCATAACCCTTCTTTTGTTATGGTTGGCAACTTTCATGTTGGCAATTTTGTTTTTGAGACCTTGCCTAAAAAACACTATGGGGGGAGGCAAGATACTTTGCCAGCAGCTGAAATCCTCATAGTGCTAGGTGCAAGCCATCTCTGGCAAAGTGAGGTTTGTTGACCATGGTACCCAGCATAATTTATTTTTATAGTGATAGTATTCTTTAGGTTCTAGGTCTTAAAATGAATTTTTTAATCAAAGAAAGCACAGTTATGTTTGTAATATTTTGTAAATAACTTAAAATATCTCAGCAGCCACTCAAGTTACACACATACTGTCAGCAGTATTTTGTTTATCCATTTGAGAGATTTCATATGAGGCTAAGCAGTTTAGTCTGTGCTACTTGGTTGTCAAGAATTTTAGAAAACATGTAATTTATGAAAATATAAATAACTGTTACATGAACAACAATTAATATCTCTTTTCCAGTACTAAACAGAGATCAAATATCAGTATAGTTTTGTTTACCATTGTGTAAGCTTTAAGGTGCATTTTTTAATACTCTGTATATAGCATGGTTTTGGAATTATTAATGCAAATATGAGCAAGCAATATCTAATGCCTAGAGGCATCAGTAGGATGTAACTGCAAAAACACCTGGATGGCATCACTCAGCTGTAATGAGTTAGAATATTTTTGGCTAGGCCCAGTTGAAAGTCATTTGTGTTGCATTTTTTGATATCAAAGGTATTTTGTCGTAAGCTGCAGAATGCACTATGTAGCACAAATTGGAGATAAAGAGAAAAGAAGGAGAGATGATAGCTGTACCTTCTCTTGGAGACCTACAATATCTGTCTTTTTTGTCTACAATTGCCTACCGTTTGAAGATTACTCTTGGGTCCTCCTTTTCTTGGCCTTCCTGGGAGTATTGCCTGTAGCTGTTTTTTGTGAGACAGCAAGCAGGAGCCTTGCGTTTCTTATTGGTTCATAAGTGCAGATTCCTGGCATCATCATCATCATCATCAATTGGTTGCTTTTTTATTTTGGCAAAGACTACTGCACCTGTAATTCTGGACTTCTTTGCAGATGGGTGCGCTTTCTTCTGAGCTGCAAATACACTATCCAATGCAAAGAACAAAATAAAAAAGCAGAAGAGGAAAGGAAAGGAGAGAACTGTGGGATTCTAACAGAGCCCCATATCATTTGGGTTTTGTTTACACTTTTCTGCCATTTGAGGGATATTCTAAGGGTCTTCTTCTGCTTCGCTTGTCTGGTGTTAGTGGCTACACTTGTTCCTTGTGGTAGAGGGATCAGTGGCTATTGTTCTGTTTTGATTTTTGATGAGAAATCCTGTTGCACAGTTTAGCATTTCACTGTCCTGCATGCAGCTTTCTGTTTGCTGTTATAGCTTTTAACCAGTCTCATTTTTTTAGTCTTCTTCTGGAACCACATCCCTAGCAATTAAACTTACACTGACCTAGTTATCAACGTTGCATCATGAAAACCTCCTAAACTATGGTAACTGTTTTCATTGTTTTGTCTGCTTTTGTTTGTTTGCATCCATCAGTGGTTTTGTATTCTTCATTATCTTTAACTTATTTTTTTCTTTATTATTGTGATTTTCCCTAATCTTAGCCAATAATTACCAATTCCCCTTCAACTTTTCTGTCACTGGTGCAGTTGTCCTTTTGCATTGACATCATACAGCTACCTATACATCTGTACATAAATTTTAGTACAGCTATTTATTTAGTTTTGCACATTAAGACTTTAACTACTTGTGCATCCATATTTTAATCTTAATGTAGTATCTGCTCATCAAGTCTCTACTCATGTTTTTAACCACTCTAACTCTTCCATTCCATTGTAGTACTCGTCTGGTTTTATTCCTCTGTACAGGTTTATGTAATACTTTTTTTGCTAAATAACAGTGCTGTACTGTTTTGTTTGGTCAATTAATTTTTTGGCAGTGCACTGCTACTTCTGGTACACAGTCTCTCTGTGTTTCTGAATTTCATTCTCTCTCTCTCTCTTATATATATATATATATATATATATATATATATATATATATATATAGGTTTACTATCAATATCTCGAAATTTACCAAAAAAAAAAACCGGTATGAAACAGCGAAGTGTTGTACCGAAACTGCACCTAAATGAATGGCCCTATTGTCGAAAAACAGCCGTTAATGCCTGAAAATGTTGAAGACATTTTACGGCATTAACAACAATGCCACCCTTACCACAACTCCCTACACCTAATCTCCCATGTATGTAGGGGGGCAAACCCCCCCTGCATCCCCCACCCCCCAAACTTATTATTCCAACTCCAAGATCACACTACAGTGAAGAAAGGGATGTATTTCCCTAAATGCACTGTACCGCGATACCTTTACATGAGCAAACATTATATTTGCGAATGCACAGTCCATTCGCAAATATACCGTTCGCTCATGTAACCTGCACACCCATCTGTTGTTCGAATACTTCATAGCTGTGCAATTGCACGGCAACATTTTAATGGTAAACCATATATATATATATATATATATATATATATATATATATATATATATACGGGTCTACTTCAAATCAAAACTCTGATCTGTGAAGACCAGATGATCAAAGTTATGAAATATCAAACCTTGTGAATGGAGATCACCATACAGTGTGGAACAGGACATTTACTATTCACTTCACTGTAGTGCAATCTCGGAGTTGGTATATTTATGTAGCAGGGAGTGTGGGAGGTGCAGGGGGAGACTTGCCTCCATGCAAAAAAGTGAAATGAGAAGTTTAAATGTTTAGTTGTTTTTTGATGATCAGAAGTTCGATGTTGGGAAATTTTGATCCTTTGAAGTAGACCCATATATATATATATATATATATATATATATATATATATATATATATATATATATATAGTGATGATAGGTTCTGTCATTTGTAAATATTAATGTAAGCCACAGGCTTGTTATCTTAAATGTGAAAAGACTGTATTGGATGTTGAACTGAAAAAGAAATGTAACAACATTGCACTCTGCTGTAAGAAAGCTGATAAGTCAAGCATTGTGAAATTGTTTGATCTAAAACTCATAGCCGAGATGTCTAGAGGGAGGCATTCTGCCTATTGTTTTGAGGCCAGAGTTAATGGCTAGAAGTTACATGTATAATTTCTTTTATTGCTCTGGCTTCCTGACCAGCTGCAAGATCAAAAGGGCTATTAACTCCTTAGTTTCTGTTAGCTTGGGAACCAGAAAGAAATGTTGTGATCTGAAATGAATTTGTGGTACTGTGTTATCAATTTAAGGACAGAAAGAATGAGAGCATTTTAGCATTTGTCTTGAGAACATCCAACTCAGCAGCACTGTATTGCGCTATATGTAAGTTTATTTTAGAATGGTGTTTTCTCTTAGATATAGCTAGGAACTAGGAAGGTTAGATTAGTTTTTTTCTGTATTGATGTCAGAACTCTTTGTATTATTTTAAGCTTTTCTCTGTGATCTCTGAACCCTTGACTAGCACTGTGTAGTAAGAATTATTGTCTTGTGGTTTTATTATTTATTAAATATTTTTAAACCTTTCAACTGTGGCTGTTTTGTGTAGAGATAATTTAAGCTCTAGAGTACATTGCATGTATATAGTGATACTCACCAAGCCACTACAATAAGCCTTGACTGTTCAGTTGCACTTACCATTTGGATAATAATATTGCACAGTGTAATTGGACATCCTTTCATAAGGGCCTTTTAGTAGCTGATAAATATTAGTGGGTGGTGACAAGTGGTACTACTGTATAGTCTAGGTAAAAGGGGCACAACTGGAGAACCTGTGCCAGCCTTCCCCAGGAGTGTCTATGTGGTTGTATATAATTCTTATCTCAAAGTGTGTGTGTTTCAGCTACTTGGGCAGGGACACAAAGCACTGGTTGGACAGAGAGGGTGCTGGAGGTTTTAGCTTGCCCACTAGGCTAAGATCTGGACCCTATAGCTGTGCCAGTGGGGAGTCATTTGGGGACCTAGAGAAAAAGGGAGAAACCAGCCCCAGACTAACTGTGATCTCTGTCTGCTCTTAAGGGAAATTGTACTTTACTGTGTGTGTATTTATTATCCTTTCCCTATATGGATGCTGCTCACTGATGTTAGTGATGAGGATTGAGGCTTCTTGATTGCTGGGCCAATGCCCGGGCATCACAAATTAATTGTTTGGCAGTGGTGGGATATCCACACCACATATTAATTGGTTGGCAAATACTAATTGGCTTGTAGTGGTGTGGGTACTGTTAATTCCTGTAGCTTATATACAGTAATAACGGAAAGTGTTTTTGTATTCTAAATCAGACATGAAATGAAGACTCAGAGTTCAGATCACAATTGTTTTATTTCTTTTGTTAGCTTAGTTAGTCAGGGAGAGCAGGCAAGCATGTCAGCAGAGGAGTATGGAAAGCTGGCAAGGAGCCAGCTGGATGAGGTCTGCCAGGCTAAAGGACTGGTGCATGGAAACCTGACTAAGGCAGACATGATTGCAGCTTTGGTCACAGCTGCAATCAGAAAATGGCAAACAGGAGGATGATCAGATGGGCAGCGGAGATGTACAACACTCAAAGAATGGACAGCTCAACCTTTCCGTAGAGGACTTAAAAATCCATCTGGAGATAAAGAGACTTGAGTTGGAGGCCAGGTGTTTAGAAACAGAAGCAGCTGAGAGACTGAGGCACCTAGAAAGTGAGGACAATGAGAAGTTGTGTCGTTTGCAGGCTTAGAAGAATGATAAATTGCTATGCTTAGAAGTTGAAGAAAAAGAAAAGGGAGAGACAGCATGAAAAGGAGATGCTGACACTTCACCAGAGTCATGGAGGTAATGGGGAATGGAGTAACTATACCCCAGAAGCACAAAGGTCAGTAAATTTCTTCTGCAGTTTACAGAGGGGGATAATTTTGATTCATTCATATGTTTGAGAGGGTTTGTAAACAGTATGATGTTGACCAAAGGCTCTGGGGATTGTTTCTGACCCCCTTACTCCATGGTGAAGCTGTAACTGTGTTGTCTAAACTTGCTGATTGTGAATATTTTGATTATACTGCTGTTAAGAACTGCATGTTAGAATTTTTAAGCTAACACCTGAGGCATATAGGAGAAAGTTTTGTGAGCACAGATGCAAGGCAGATGAAAGTGTATGTGAATATCTCTAATTTTAGGCCTATAGCCATTCTGTTACCTCTCTCTAAAATACTTGAATAATGTATACACAAGCAAACTCTGCAATACCTAACACAGGAAAACCTACTTACTCCTACCCAGCACAGTTTCATCTAAAACACAGTACAACTACAGCCCTTATCTTCTTTACTAATACTATTTCTCTGGCTCGTGATAATAACAAATTTGTATCCTGCTTATTTCTAGACCTCTTGAAGGGCTTTGATACAGTCTCACACACTACTGGCTAAACTGACTAATCTTAAATTCTCCCCAACTACTGCCTCTTGGTTTTCTAGCTATGTAAATGAGAGATTACAGTCAGAGAAATGGCTCTCACCACTCTCTCCCCATCTCCCAGTAAAAATGGGTGTTCTGCAAGGATACTTACTGGGACCTCTGCTATTTAATATTTTCACCAATCTACTCTACACTTCTTGCACGCAGTCATCTATGTACAATATGCAGATGATTCTACTGTGATCACTATCTCTGACTCTCATTCTGGTCTCATCTCCACTACTCAGGCAGCCTTTACATCAGTGGAAACATGGCTCACCAATAATCAATTAAACTTGAATCCCAAAAAAAACAAATGATTACTCTTCCTTCCTAAAACTCTTAACCATCTCTTATCTACCTTCACTATACTATCTGTAAATAAGACACCAATAGTACCACAATCTAGCGCCAAACTCCTAGGTGTCAGCATTGATAATCAACTCAAATTTTACTTGCACATCAATAAATGCATTAGGAAGACTCATCAAAAATTAGGCCTTTTATACAGAAACAGAAAGCTCCTCACTCCAAAAGCCAAAGAAACCATATCTCATACTTATCTCCTACCCTGCCTACTATATGGTTCTCAAATACTCACAAATCTCAACCCTACACTCCTAGTTAAACTAAACTCAACCTATAACAAGGTAGCCAGATTCTCTGCCAACCATACCAATAAAACCCATCATTGCATCTCACTTAAGCTCCTAAATTGGTTGGAATGGGCGCCTATTGCATTATTGAATTGCTGAAACTTTGAACCTGAAAACATCGAACACAGATGTTCGAAGTTTCAGCAATTTGAATTAAAAAAAAAACAGCTCAATAACTGTTATAAGCAGGGGGCAAGCCCCCTTGCACCCCCCTGCTCTTTAAATATACCAACTCTGAGATTGCACTACAGTGCAGTAAAGGGAAATATTCCCTTTCCACACTGTAGTGCGATCTCGGAGTTGGTATATTTAAAGAGCGGGGGGTGTGGGGGTGCAGGGGGGCATGCCCCCTGCTTACAACAGTTACTTTCTGTCCATTGTTTTTTTTTTTTTTTTTGTGTTCGAAATTATAAAACTTCAAACATCCAAGTTCGATCTTGTGGTATTCAAAGTTTTATACTTTCGATCACGTAATAGGAACCCGGTTGGAACTACCCAACCTGCTTCTTCTTACACAACTCTACATTATGCATTCTATATTATACCAACCAAACTATTGTCCTAACTTATCCTCCTATATAACTCACTACTCTCCATCCAGATCACTTTGAAGCACTGACCAAGGCCTGCTACTTATCTGTAAACCTAGAACTAATATAGGATGCAATTTGTATAGTTACCATCCTACTATTGCATGGAACAAACTTCCACTGTAAATAAATACAAACAAAACAGGACAAACAAAACTACTTCCCAGACCTTCAAAGCAAACACACAAACAACCCCCAAAAGTTTTGGCATTCTATCAACTCACTGCTAAAACCGGGAAAAATTGCTACCCCACCCCCACCTCCGCATATGCTAACAGCAAAGATATTGCCTCCCAGCTTAACTCTCACTTCATAAAATCAATCCAAACTCTATCCAACCAGCTAACAAATACCAACACCTCATCTCACACAAGCACTACAAACACTCCTGACAATACTACCAACCAACCATCTTTCTCCCTTTCTCCAGTCCCTACATCAAAAATTAGAAACCTGCTCCACAAACTAAAGCCTACCACACTAGCTGCTGACAGTATACCCACTAACTTCCTAAGAATGGCAGTAGACTCTCTTGCTTATCCAGTATCAATCCTAATAAACAGGTCCATTCAGGAAGCCTATGTACCACAAATATGGAAAATATCTCACATTATACCTCTACACAAAGGAGAAAAATCTTATGATTTTTCCAACTACAGGCCAATAGCTATTCTTTCCCCATTATCTAAGCCCCTAGAGAAATGTATACATTCTCAAGTTATGCAATTCCTAGACACTAACAAACTTCTCTCATCCACCCAACATGGTTTCCGCCCTCACCATAGTACAACCTCTGCTCTTCTTTCATTCACCAACCTAGTTAACCAACATAGAAACAACAACAACTATGTATCTGCTACCTTCTTAGACCTCTCAAAAGCGTTCAACATAATCTCACACCCTAAATTACTGGACAGCCTTCATTCTGTATCCTTTACTTCCTCTACCATATCCTGGTTCAATAGCTACCTATCAAACAGACAACAATCTGTACAATGGAATAATAAGCTATCCGCTCCTCTCCCCAACTCAATAGGGGTACCTCAAGGATCTTTACTTGACCCATTACTTTTCACAATTTGTACAAACAATCTATATACCTCCTCTAAGCAATCCTCACGAATTCAGTATGCAGATGATTCCACTCTCATCTGTGCAGCCCCATCTGTCAATACCCTCCAACAACTAGCTCAGGAATCTTTCTCTGCTATTGAAAATTGGATCACCAACATCCAACTTATACTTAACCCTAACAAAACCAAACTTCTGCTGTTCACACCTAATAAAACTAAATCCTCCCCTGCCACTTTTCTCCATCTCATCTAGGAATGGCACTATCATTTCTCCATCCACTCACTCAAAACTCCTAGGAGTTGAAATAGACAACAACCTAGCATTTGATCTTCACATAGCACAAACTATTCAAAAGGTCCATAAGAAAATGGGAACCCTATACAGGCACAAAAACTATCTCACAGAAAAGACACAAATCACTTTAGCTCAAACACATCTTCTATCGACACTTACTTATGCCGCACCTATCCTAACCCACACTAAAAAATCAGATCTGGATAAGTTAGAAGCATGTTACAACAAAATAGTTAAATATGTCAATAATTCCCCCTTTAGAACACATCACTGCCAAGTACTAAAAGAAATTCAAAGGCTGGAATTTCCTAACCTACTATCTTACCAACAACTCACCTCTGCCTTTAACATCAGAAACCACCCAGACAAAACTCCAGCCTTCAGTAACCTAATAACCTCCCACTCTTCCAGTTGCCCTCTACACTCTTCCAATAAACCCCTACTCAGTGTTACTACTGCTAACAACACTGCAGAAAAAGCCCTGTATTCCCACATCATAGTCAAAAAATGGAACAATCTCCCCACCAATATAACCTCCACAACAACAAATGCAAACTTCAAACAATCACTCAAATCTCATCTCAGGACAACTTGGATTTGCCCATGTATCACATGACAATCCCTATACTCTCTTCTATCAATCTACTCCAGTCTAAATATCACACTATATCTATGCACATTGATCTCCTATCAAATCTACTCCAGTCTAAATACCACACTATATGTAGGCACATTGACACACTGACTCATCACATATCATGTACTTTTGCTCCCTTCTATACATACTTACTACATCTGTAAGCAGTTCTTACTACCTTTGTAAAACTATCTCAAACTGTACCTTTTGTCCTGCAAAATCCAGGTAACTACTGGAAGCCAAACTCTGAAAAATGTCTGTCTAAACCCATTCACTGAACCCTTATACTATTTCTCAAAACTGCATCTTAGTCTTGGGCTGCAAGTTTTAACTATAGTTAACAAAGTAAGAATAACTCTACTTGTAAATACATTTTTCACTACTACCTGTTTTTGTATGAATATCTCAAATTGTATAAATGTATGTATATCTGTAATTGTGTAAATGTCTGCTTTTCTCTCCGGGATTCCACTGAAAATGGACCTGGTCCAGCTGGATTTTCCTGGTTAACAAATGTAAAATAAAATAAATAAATAAATAAATTCAACCAAAACAATTCAAAGTAGCTGCAAAATAACACTTAAAAACTCTCTGGTCATGCCTCCATTCCCACCAAACTTAATATGTCCCCCGATCCCCAAACTTCCTAATAACCATATACTACTTCTCCTATCTTTATCCTCCACTCTCCACTGTTTCTACATCCTACCCAATCAAATGTCCCTACCAGTCACACTCAACCTTGATGTCTTAAGCCTTAGCAAAATTCTTGGCTTTTTAAAATACCTCCTCTAAACTGTCACCTGACAACAAAGAATGTTCTAAATAGAACTATACTCTAAGACTGTAAGACTATGTTTCATCTCATATTTCCTGTAAAATAAGGATAGCTTGTAAATATAACAAAAATACTTTAATATTTTATGTAATTTTTTCTAGTTATCTAATCATCAGAATATGTACCTTTTTAATGTAGTGTATAATGTTGTGGTGCTTTTTTCCCTGGGCCTCCACTGAAAAAGGGCTATTTTCAGCTCAGTTGAACTTTTCCTGGTCAACAAATATAAAATAAATAAAAATAAAATAAATATGTTGCTGAACTGAGCACTTATTTTCATAGCTGGGTGAGTGGATGTCAGGTCATCACTTTTGAAGGGCTGGCAGACCTTTTGGTGAGGGAACAAGCCATTAGCACTTTGCCTGAGGACATGAGGATCTGGTTAGCTGATAGACAATGTGCTACTTCAGATGAGTTGGGGAAGAAGGGAGACCTATACCTAGCAAGCAGGGGATCCTGTAATAAGCTTTTTAGAGGAGAGTGTGCCACCAATCCTAATTGAATTGGTTCTTTCTGTTTGTTACCAGTATGTTACATATGAATTTAGCTTTACTTTGATAATCTGCTGTTGAAGCCCTGGAGCAAAATGGTGTACTGTGTATGAGAGGCTTTGCCCAAATCAGGGTAGACATTTTCAAAGAAGTTTACAAGATTAAGTAGGCAGAATCTTCTTTTTACAAACCCAGTCGGTTTGGGGTGGAGAGATTTTAAGGTCACATTATCTTTGCTTATGAGTTCCTCACTAATGTAGTCCATGTATTTACACATACGGATGATAAGCCTTATTAGTCTGTAATATTCAGGACTGATGGGAGGTGGTTCCCCACCTCTGGCATGAAACTAACTCTGGGGCTGAGGGTGAACACATTCAGGACCATATCAGTGAGAATGACAAGGAAGCAGCCAGCAAATTATTAGGATCCATAGAAGTAGTGTTGTTCATGTGAAAGAGTGTCTTACAACTTACTATAATGTGAACCTGGGGGTGAGCTTAGACATGATGTGAGGTGTTGGGGAACAAGTATAAGAATGCTAAGCTCATTTTATTTTCCAGTGTGTTACCTATGTCTTCAGCGGCTGCTAAGTATTACTGTTGTATAAAAGTTCAGGGCAATGTAGTAGTCTTCCTAAGGTTTCTATCATAGTTTAAAATGATGTTATGGTTGCCCTTGTCAGAGATATCAATTTTCAGTTCAACTTATCCATGGTAGATTTAATTTTTGTACCTAAGTTCTTTGCTTATCCTGTTGAATTCACATTTGGAGCACAAGGCCTTTAGTTTATTCTGTAGGGCAAGTTTTTTTTTACCCTTTTTGGATATAGCTTCTTTATAGTATGGTTCCACCACTGGGATTTGTTCCTAACCTTGGCTTTGTATTTGATCTGGATTGGGACCAATATCTTGATGCTTATTTTGATGCATGAATCAAAATTATCTGCAGATTTATAAGTCTTCAGAAGAAGGGAGCATCTTGAACCTACTTCAAGTCATCTACTAGCTACAGCAAATTTGACTTTGAGAAATCTCTAAAGACATTAAAATTTGTTGGCAAGATGGGTTGGGCCCTCATGGAAACTACAGCTGAAAAGTGGTCAGTTCTGAGCAGTGGCAGCTGAGCTATAGGCATAGAGCACAACAAAGTCTATATTTGTGAGGATTAAGTCCAGAAAATTGATCCTCTGGTGGGGGGCACTATGTGGTTTAGAGTAGCAATAACATTGACTGATCTGATGAAGTTTGTTTAGGTATGCCTCATGGGTTGGGGATGGCATGGGGGTTGTATAATTGGTTAAATTAGGTTAAGAGATCTTATAGATTATAACTAAGAGGTGGAAGATTTCAAGGTTGTCATCTTGCTATATAAGTCTTGATGTGATAGATCTGGAAAGGAACACAGAAACTTCACTGTTGCAACAACAGCAGTGTCATTACAGGGTCTGACTGAGTCATGGCCAGTGAATCCTTGTACGAGGGTGTGTTATCACTACACAGAACCATGTTTCAGTATTGATGTACATGACAGTATTTTTTTAGTCTCAGGATGGTTTCTAAAGATGAAAATTTCTTATGAAGGCTTCTAGCACTAAGCAGCACTACTTTTATACTATCTTGATCTAGGTGGGCTGGCTTAATCAATGGAAGAGTCTGACATTGGCTTAAAAAGCATTATGTGGTAGAGGAGGCTTTGGCCAATTTATAAAAGCCCTCAGGAAAGAAATGCAAGCCATTTCTGGCAACACAGGTATGTCCATCGACCATCTCTTTCCAGTCTGATGCATAGTAGTCTCCAGTTGGAATGACATCGATAACTACACCAAATGCTGAGTCCACTTATCTTGTCTTTATCTGGTGGCATTGTTTTTAGCAAAGGTACGATGCTTCTTAGGCCTAGTTGCATGCCAGCCTCTGGCATATATTCAAATAGCTTCATCATATCTCTCTTCATATATTCCAGGGATGTGTTTTTCAGATAATTCACACTCAGATTTTCCTTAGTAATTTGCCAAATCTGAGCAGCCAAGAGGCAGCTCACCATCACCCTTTCTTTACACAGTTTGCTGAGTGGTACATCTCTGTGTCTCACTATGCAGTCACCTACTACTAGGATATTTAAGGGTGTAGGCCTGCCAGTTAGGCCACTCTTTGTTGTGTTTGTGCTCATTGTATTATGTGTGCAACTGGTGGAGTGTTTGTGTGTCCCTGAGAAATTAGTGGGTTGGACCTATGCCCCTGATGATTTTTGAGGGTTAGGAAAAATGCCTTAAGTACCTTAGTGACAGAAGACTTATTTTTTGATAAATGATATGTGGGTATGAGTGGGGTGTGGGTACCTACAGCCTGGTGGCAAATCAGGTGCTTATCAGGTGCTGGAAACAAATATTGATGAGAGGTTAGTCTAGACATTTGGTGTCAATGTATGTGTACCTCTCACATGTGGATACAATTTGTGGTAGAAGTGGTTCTCAGTAAGAGCGAGGCAGATTGTGGACTATATCAGGATGCTTAGAACTCAAAGGTGGGGAACAGATAGAGTAAGGGCAGACTGCTTTCTCATGGTTTCTATAGTCTGGTATACAGTGATGAGTTAGTATACAGTAAGCATGTTACACAGCTTTAGCTACTGCAGTCTCTGCTGTCTTACCTAATCTACCTATAAGAGAGGATTTCTGTGAGTTTAGATTTGCACCTAACAGCACACTGCCTGATATACTAGTAATGTATGCTCGTTTAAGTTTAACCATGCATAAAACAATTGAGTTTCTGATAATTTTGGAGTTATGAAGTTTTATTGGTTTTAACCTTAACCCATTTTGTCACAGTAAGTCTTCATCCTGTGTTTCTAAGTCTTGTTGAAAAGAAGGATGTCACTGCACTATAGTGTGCATGTGTGTGCATGTGTGTGTGTGTGGGGGGGCTTAGCTTGGTGCTATCCATTTTTTGTACAGCTAGGAGGTGATGGTTGCAACTTGGAAATGCAATAAATTATTTAGATATCCTATGGTAAATATAGATTAATTCTTAGTATGGACAAAGATTGAAATATAAGGCAATTATAGATTAGTTACCCACAGAGCTATAATTACATTTTAAAGACATCTACATGTGTCTGTGGGTGCACCATACCTTGCTACAGCATGCTGCCCAACTCAGAACTCACACAGTTCAACACAGTACTGTAATACAAGGCTGCAGAAAAAAGCTAACAGCCAGTCATAAAATCACTTGATTCAATGCCTGACATGACTAGATGCCCAGCACCTCAACAATTTGTTGTTTCACATGATAAATAGGGTCAAGTAGTCCAAACATAACAAAAGCACTAGTATACTGAGCAGAATCACAGGTCAACAAATCCTACTGCTCCTTTGAAGGTGTAATTCCTAGGACTTCCAACTTTTCCCTAAGATATCTTCTTGTCTTCTGACCATCCCTTCTCCCTCCAACATTAAACTGCACCACACCCACAATGTCTTCTAATGTATAGGTCCCAAACTCAGAGAATCCTTACCTTCAAAACCCGATGACACTCAATCATTTTTCAAATGTTGAGCCCTGCTTGAGACACATTTAAACCAAACAGCTAAACTGGACTGCTTTAATACCATAGTTTTAACTTATCTCCTCTTAGCCTCCAGTCCGCCTCCAATTTTTGTGAACATTCAAACCTTTTGACAGGTGAGTCATTGCTTCCCACTTCCCCAGCACTCTATCCTGCTGTCCCTTCCCATCTCCCCTCATTCCTTTCCTTACCATATTCTTCTCTCCATCCTCAGTTCTTATTGAAAATATTGTATATGCTATTTACATATAGCCTTAAGTCAATAGGTATGACACCTTTTTCAAACCTTGCCTTCTATAATTTACCATTTGTTATGTTTCATTTGTCTCTTTTCAAATCATTCTGTCTGTTATTTCCCCCTCAGTAGACCTAAAATTGAAACATGTGGATGAGTATGCAGCCACAGTCAGCAATATTACAGAAATAAATATTTAAATAAATAAAGTAGAATCGTGTGGTAAATTAATTAGAAAGATTCACTCCCCTGATCTCTTATGGTCTGGTTCCATGTCAATTAAAGTAAAACAAGCCTCAGATAGTAGGCAACAGTAGCACAGTTATGTAGCTCAGAGCAGCCCTGCCAAATGGAACACAATGGTATGTGATGGAAAGGAATAAAAGCCACAGAAAAAAATCTAACATCAATTAAGAAAGCCACATGTCAATGAATTCCACAACACTGATTTACCTTCTCTAACCAAATGACCAAAGCACTCTTTCATTATCTGGGTTAAGTGTCACTATCACATATTCATATCTATTAAGAGCTGGGGTTATGGTCACTCACATCCCTTAACTGATAATGCATGACTTGCATGTTCTCCTTACGACCATTAATGACACTGAATGTTATTCTCTGTGGCCTTCAAATGATCCTGTCTCTGCCTCAGGCTAGACATTTTAAATAGACAACAATGACAGGCCCACACTGTTGGCAATATATATATATATATATATATATATATATATATATATGTTTGGAGACCACTGCAATGCAAAACATTCGGTAGTGATCAGTCATCCATGTGCAAACCAAATGTGCACCAGTATATTACAGGGCCAACTGTGAACATGACAAAAGCATATCATTGTGCAAATAGACAGTGAGAACAGAGTGTCCTCTAAGCCAGGGAGACAACCTGACTATTAGATATGTGAAATGATGTTCAGTATTGGGTGGGAAACAAACTGAACTTTAGACAGGTGGATGTGTACAAAGGTTGAAAATGCATAACTTGTGCTGTAACATAAAAGTGAGACATGAATACCCAGAAACATGACAGGATTGGTATACATGACCACATCAAATCAAAATATATATGAGGTATTCAAACACTGACTGTGTTGGTCAGCATAGTATGCAATATGGTACATACCTGTATATCAGTAGCACTGAATGCCAAAGATGTGCACCAGTATAAGTGATATGTGATCTACAACAAAAACAGAAAAAACAGCAATCATGTACACTGATATTAGGAGCCAGGATCAGAGTAGTGGATTGTATCATGGGTACTGGACAGGATGGTCTCTGGGTGAATTATGATAGCATACAGTATCATACATATCCATGGAAATACTGCATTATACAGCTGTGGATAACAGAACATTGTGAAGGGCATGTTTGCAGATGGCATGAGGTTTTGGATGGCAACACAAACTGGACAAGGAATGCAAATGCCTGTGCATTCAGTGCACAATTACAAATGTTATAGAAGTAGCCATGCATCTGACAGTGTATGTCAACAGTGCCATGAGAAGTAAAGACAGAACAGAACTATGCAGATGTGGATATCAGGCAGTACAGCTGTGAGTGAAAACAGAAATCTCTACACACGTTACACAGTAAAATACTGAATAATCCACCATCTCACCAAAATTAAAAGTGCACAGTGGCCTGTGGAGATAAATTAAAAAAGGTATAAATGGTTGCGGATGCTGTAAACATACAGCAGGTATTAAACAGCATGTGTATGTATGTATGTATGCAAACTCTAGAAGACTTACCAAAACCTGATGCTAATGTAGAATTCCACCAGCACAAAGGACACAAAATAATCATTATGGAAAGCAGCAGTTCATGACTTGCATTTAAATCCATGTTGTTCATCCCCATTAATGATGTTCATTATCATAGAATGCTCTGAATTGCATTATTTCTGAATGGCAGAGCAAGACACATGAATGAAACAGTTATCACTAACTCTACATAATCACAGCATTTGATCCCTTAAGTGTCTACAGTTGTTCATACTAATAAAGACTACAGAGGGGCAACTGAAAGTATGCCCAAGAACTAAGTAGTGTAGGTAGTAGCTGTAGCATTGTCCATATTCAGGTTTGTATTCTGGGCCTAGTTTGTTTGCAGAGGCTGTGTGTCTGAGCACATGTTCTAGGCCCTCTTAGTTTAGCAAAAGCCATTTTGCATTTCAGAGAGAGTGTAGTGTTTATGGTCATTGGCTGATTGGGGTTACCTGGATTACGGCTTAGAGTAAGCACCTCATTGGTTCTTTTGAACTTTATTTTAAAGTTGTTTCAGGTTTCCACTTTCTGTTACTTAAGAAGTTACCTTGTGAGTGTTTCTGCCATTTCATGCAGAGCTGATCAGAGGAAGGGCACAGAGCAAAACTCTGATCTGTGACATATAACATTAAGTATCCTGTTTTTTGCTTATTTTACTAGTTTTTGCTTATTATAGATATTATGGCACTTTTATTGTCTGCTGCATACTTTTTACTATATTTTATAGCTATAAACTAATCTGCATGGTTGAACTAAAATTGTCTGCCTCACAGGGCCTGATAAATAAAGTTATTACTGTCACACTGTTTGTAAATTTTTTCTAGCTAGTGTCTGAGGTATTAACCGGAAAATGTCTCCATTTGTTAAACATTTGTTTGTGTTTGTTCTAATTTCCTGCCAAGGAATGTATCATATAACTGATTTAGTTTCCCACCCTCCCCATATAACTGATTTAGTTTCCCACCCTCCCTTCCTATTGGTATCCTGTTCTTATACTTGGTGGTTTTGCAGTTGCTCGCCCCTACTGTAAATTTGATCTGGGACATTCCTCCCAGTCTAGTGTCATTAGTTCATTCTACCTAATACAGAGAGAACATTTGAGAAGGCCAACCCACTTAGCTTTGTAACCTTGAATTATCTTCTGCTCCTCCTTTCTCCCTTTCCACTTTACTAAAAAAAAAAATTTTTGCAAGAATCTCCCTGTGCTCTGACTGAGTGTGCTTCTCAGCTGATAAGTATATTTTTTGGCACTTTTTAACTGTTCAGAGTTGAATAAAACAATAATTGCATTCAGTTCAGAATACATTTTGAATAAATTGCATTTATTTAAACTGTATTTGCTTTATGTGATAGCTTGCACTGCACTTGAATTGTTTTTAGTGCTGTTTAAGCTGCTTTTCTGTAAAAAACAAAAATTCTAAATTCTAAGCTTGTTTCCTGCCTTTCCTGCAACTAGTCTAGTCCACTTACAGATTTGTTGTATCCAGGACTGTATGTAAGCTTCTGAGCCCACCAAGCCTTTCTGTGTTGGAGGGAATCCTTCTAGCTTATCAGTGGGAGTGATAAGCACTAGGTAGCCTATCTACCACAAGAGGAATGGTTTCTTGCCAAGAAATTGCAGTTTATTGGCCATTTGGGCATTTTCCCCAACTCTTTCAACTTTCTGGTTTAAAAGCCCATTTTTTCACTTGTTTCCCACCTTTGCTGTAACTAGTCTAGTCCAGACACAGATTTGCTGTATCCAGAACTGTTGGCAAGCTTCTGAATGGTGCCAAAGTCTGGTCTTCAATTTTTCCCTTAGATCTACTAGTTCTCTCCTCTCCTACACTATTACTAGCTTATTAATCTAGCACATTACCAGACTTCTTGTAGCAATTATTGTAGCACACAAAAGTGATACCAGCACAAAACTTTCTACAAGGAAACAGCTCCAGTACTCATTATTATTAATGCCCACCCTGCCAGGCATGTCTAAAGGTCAGTTCCCTGTGCTTTCTCCTATAAACCTGGTGAACTTGGGCATCCTGAGACAATGTAGCAACTGCTTCCTGTACACTGACAACCCTCTCCTCTTACCTCCCAACACTCAGACTTGCGAGAGATACACTTATATAGCCAAGTTGGAATAGCTGGTCAAGAGGAGATGGTCATCACTTGCACCACACCACATGGAACATATAGTCCTCCAGAACACACACCAGCACTACCTTCACATAAAAACACAAATCGCACACCCACCTCTGTGGAGGGTCTCAATAAAAATCTACCCAAACAGAAGAGACCTACAAGGCAGAAATGCACTTGACCATCACAACACAACACAATACAGTAATCACGAGACACATAACTCTCTTAAACAGTGTGCCACTCAACCAAAGCCCATAAGGTAAAACAGCATGCCTAACACACTAGTCATAGGTGACTAGATAGTGAGGCACACTGATGACCCACTGACTAGGTTGAGTAAGGAGAAAGTAACAGTCAGCTGCCTGTCAGGAGCCAGGATCCACCATATAACACATGCACTCAGGTCCCTCAACAACAGGTACAAATATGACACTGTCATTGTACATGTGGGTGTTAATGACCTGAGAGGTACCTCCCTGGACTAAATGAAAAGAGACATGGAGGAGCTCTCGGATTATGTAGCCCGGTCGGGTATGACCCTAGCCCTGAGCAGCATCCTACCATCACCCAGAATGATAGCATAGTGCAAGCAGAAAATGATTGATTTCAACAATTGGCTAAGTTTCTGGTGTCATTCTAAGGGGATCCAGTATCTGTCTTCCTGGGATGACATGACTGACAGACCTCAATGCTTTGCCAGAATTGGCCTGCATCTGTCACCCCTGGGCTTCCAGGTACTGGCCAAGGCTCTTGCCACTCCTATAGTGCCTTTTTTTAGGTAGGTGCCTTACATTCACCAGTACAAAAACTTACAAAGAACACAGAATATTGGCAGGTTTTCAACACATGTATTGCTTAATGTTGCTAGTAGAAAATATTACTGGTATCATTTTGATAAGTTGTTTCTCATTTTAAAGTTTGATTTTTGTTTTATGTGTGCATAAGTAATAAATGAGCTTATGCTGTTTTTTTTTCTTTCTTTTATCCACACATTTGCTGAAAATTACATTCTGTAAGCTGAAAAAAGAGTTTCATAGATTTTCTTTGTATACAACCTTGGCATTTCATATGTTCTTAATGTGTGTGTGTGGGGTGTGTGTGTGTGTGTGTGTGTGTGTGTGTGTGTGTGTGTGTGTATGTGTGTGTGTGTGTGTGTGTGTGTGTGTATGTGTGTGTGCATATGGGTGTGTATATGTCTGCATCACACATATTGGCAGGTGAAAATTACTATCATGCTCCCACTTGCATCATAACCTAATCATAATACGTGTGCGTGTTAGAGGGGTATGCATGTACATTTATAACTGCCTCCTAAGTGATATTGTATACGAGAGTGCAAATTTACATACAGGTAAAATTTAAGTACTAAGATTTCTGTTGCTGCACTGTGATTTTTGATGTCCCTTACTATGAGCTTGAGGGCTGGCAGATTTTGCGTTCCTACTTAAAAACAAATGCTCCTGCAGAACATAGGATGTTCCAAGGGGAGCAGTGCTCCAGCTGTCTAGACACTCAAGTCATATTAAGTTAAATGTTATAGATGTGAACTTACCTAAAGGAGTTTTAACAAGAGACAGAGTGCAAAATCAGGGACTTTATTTTGGACAGAGATGAGAGGAATGATGTGTGGTGTTGGTGAGTTAAGAGCGTCATTACCATCCTTACAATAATGCTGCTGGCAGTTATCCACAAGGTATGTTTAGTACTTTTTCTAGCTTTGTTATTTGTGTGGGCAGTTGGGATGAGGGAAATGACATGATGAGAAGTGTAATTACTGTTTTTACAATAGTGATCAAACAGATATTTTGGGTAGCATTTCTGGCTTTGTGATTTGTGTGGACAGGTGAGATGAAAGGAGCAGCAACATGAGTTAAGCGTCATCACTATTTTTATAATGATGCTGGCAGTGATCAATGAGATATTTTTAGAAATATTTTTCTGGCTTTGTGATTTGAGTGAAGCAACTTGGATTGGAATACTTTAATATGTGGCAACCTGTCTGTGTAAGCAGTGGATGTGAAATAATATTACATAGCCATCAGACATTGTGGTTATAACTTCAATAACTTCAGGGTGGGGTTATCTGGATGAAAGTAACTGACTTTGTCATTGTTCAGTCTTAACAGTCACTATCTGGTTTTATAAGACTAGTGTGCTTTTGTGAGAAGGAAGATGGACTACTTAACTGGACACCTGATATGCACAGACAGATTAGAGTAATTGCTGTGGCTGTCTTCTGAGGAAAAAAAAATGAGTAGCTGCCTATTGCTGTTTGCTTATTTTTTGGCTTTGCTGAACTAATGTGATTACTTGAAGCAACATGCAATACTTTAATGCATGGCAACTATTTGTTTAGAACAAAGGTGAAATACATTACATAGTTATCCTGTTTTATCACATTCAGACATTGTAATTGTACAAAGAAGTGGTTGTAACTGCTTGGTAGGGGTTGTTTGGCTGAAAGAACTGATCCTGTTGTCACTTGCTCAGTTTAAAAGTCATCTGTCAAAAAATAAGGGATCAATGCATCAGAGAACACCCAAACACTCATCACTTCTTGGGGCTAATCCCCTCCACAAACACATAAAGACTGTAAACTAGATTTTGACATTAACTTAGTAATTACCTCAGCCCTGGACCCCACCTAGTCTAAAGCCAGTCCTGCGCATGGGTATACACAGAAAAATCACTGCACTTATGTGAGGGGGGGGGGCTGGCGATATTGTCATTATTACTTTAACATAATTCACAAACTTCAGAGGTCATTGTATTTTGTGTTGGTCTGAGGACAGTGTGGGCATTATTTCTTTAACTTTCCTCACAAACTTCAGAGAGTTCCATAAAGGACCATTATAGTTTGTATAAGAGAACTGCACTGTCTCTAGAAGTAAAAAGTTGGAAACATTATTGCATTCATTTTTTTTTCATTTTCCTTATAAACAAACATCTCATGAACATACAAGTGACCACCTTTTGCATGAAAGTAAATAAACATGGAATTTATATATGATTGACAGCAAATACTGTATGTTCTATTTGTCTTTACAGTTTTATCCCAATCTGGCATAAAAAGGTCTCTGTCTTTAGCGGATAGGGGATGAGGTAACATGCTGTATACAAATATGACAAGAGCAGCTTGACATATGAGTATAGGCACTTGTGCTTTAGTTTTAATCCCAATTTAACACCAGAGGAAGATACACAAAAAGTGACTATGTACTTTGACAGGGGGGGGGGGGTAGAGGGACAGGTGATATTCTTAAATATGATGCATATATCCTTACAAGCATTTGTCTTCTGAGTTTATTATGAACTGGAGTTTTATCAGCTTTGAACATGTAAATTTACATACAATGTATTTATTCCCTGAAATAAAAAAGTAAGATTGAATTTCTTTTCCATATGCATAATTTTTGTTCAGATCATCATTGGATAAAAAGGTTGGAAAATGTCCCTCAAATCATGTATAACCCCATGGCGTCTGGGTGCTTAGGTGGCCTGAGAACCCTGGCTTAATACATTTATTTCTACTGCAGTTCTTAGAGTATAGTCTTGGCCAGCTAGGATGTGCTGAAAGGATGCAGGAAAAATGAAGAATAATACTAAATTTCTTTCTTGCATCATGGTTTTTGTTCAGGCAATCATTGGACAAAAATGTTGTTTAAAAAAACCCCTCTAAAATGCACCAAAGTGTCTAGAAACGTAATGGCATCTAAGGGCCTTGTAGACCCCCTGGTCCCAGCTTAATACAGTTATTTCTACTGCAGCTACTACAGTGTAGCCATTCCCTGTTAATATGTGCTGAAAGGATACTGGAAGAAACAACACAGAAGAATAAGGCTATTTTTTCTTTGATCATGTTTTTTGTCCAGACAATCTCTCAAACAAAAACGCCACTCAGAGCATCTTGAACCCCCATGGCTTTTGCCTGTGGTTCCACATTACCTATGACCAGCTCTGCATATAATTGTACATTGCTGTTCTATTTATCCAGTGTATTTTAACATAGAGGAAAATGATTCAGAAGTTTTTTTTTTATTGTATAGGTCTCAACTGTACTCAGTTTCACAGAATGCTAGATCTTGTTCTTCAAATTTGACCTAAGGAATACAGTGTTCCAAAGATGTAACACAGCAAAGTATATTGTATTAAACTAGTTATCTGGGTGTATCTACTAGTTGCAGTTCTGTTCAAGGGTTGGAAAAATATTGTTGATACAATTCCTGAAGATGGTTGATATGAGGGGATGCACTGAAGTTATTATATACTTATAGTATATCATATATTATATAATAATATTATAAGTAGAGACGAGACAGTTGTAATAACAGCAAATAGGGGAAATCAGATGAGAATGATAAGTGAGACAGAAGGGAGAATAGTAGAACAGGTTTACAGTTTCAAGAATCTGGGGTGGCTGGTTAAGGAGAAGGGAAATCTGAATGAGAAGGTCAAAGCTAGAATCAAGGGGCCTGCAGTAAAATGGCACAGAAGAAAGACAAAGAAGCTGAAAAGTAAGGTGTTCAAAACAGTGGTGCCTACAGTTCTACTATATGGTACAGAAACCTGGGCAGTAAAGGCAGAGCAGTTGAGGAAGCTAGAAGTGATGGGGATTTAGCGCTTGAGATGGGTATTAAGATGCATACTGTGGAACAGATGAAGAAATGAGGATATCAGAGGAGAAGCTCAAGTAGCTCCATTTGCAGAGAAGGTCAGATATAACAGATTAGAATGTTTTGGGCAAGTGCAGGTAAGCAGAAAGCAATCTGGTTAAAAAACCTTGGGAGAGATGGAGAAGGCACAATAAAATGAGGGCGTCCAGCAAAGAGATAGATGGACTGTGTAGTAGAAGACCTGTGACCATCGGACATGAGTGCTGAAGAAGTTAAGAGAGGGAAAACTAAGAAAACCAAAGACAGACATTGTAGGTAAACTAAAGAAAAAAGTCTTGTAACCAGAAATGGCAAAACAAGATTTAATAAAACATAAAACAAACGTTGATGTGCATCACTTTACGTAACTATTCATTGTAACAAAAGCATTTGAACATAGGCCCATTCTCCATGGAATGGTATGGCTTTCAGCATTTGTATTATCCCACCTGAACATGTCAGGATTAGTAATGCAAACCATGCAGTATCAGGACTGTACAGGTAAATATGGCCCTACTCTAACATGGTCTAGCATGGCTGGTCAGGATATTGTCCAAGCATGACACCAAGATTGGGAGCATTGTCAGGGTAACTCAAATGTTAAGCAGGTCCTAGTGCAATCAACACAATCCTTCCATCATTATCATTTCATTATGTGCCTTAACATACTGGGACAAAACATTCTAGAAATGTTGTTCTTCTACTGTGCATTCCTGTGTATTCAGGTATGGCAAAAGACACTTCCAATTTAATGTGAACTATAAGAGAATGAATTGTAGATGTGCCTCTATTCTAATACAGTCATTACCTAAGTACAACATTACTCACCTCTCTCTGTAAGTTTTTTTAACTTCTGTGATTGTATCACTGGGGAGTGTTACTATGTGTGTGTATAGCTGACATTGAGACACATAGCCTTTTGTCAGATTAATATTAGGACTTCATAATGCACCCTATCCCTTGGGTTCACATGATGGGTTTGCAGTATAGGATGGCTAGGCAATATAGGATGGTATTGTGTGGTGTAGCTGAGTTCCTTTGAATAGATATTAGGTACAGATGTGGTATGCTTATGTGCAGGCTGCAGTTACTGGTCAGTGGTAATGGTGTTTCTGCCATAATGTTTAGACTTGCAGGGGTATAAGGTGGCCCCACCTCTACATTATGCTTGTGAGAATTGAAAACAAGTCATAGGCCTGTGGACCTGGAATTTATTAATGTGGCATCCATGGTAACTGTGCCACTACTCAGCTTGAATACAAACCATGATGTAGTACAACATTCCACTGGCTGTGTTTTGGTGTAAATTATTGCAGTATTAGTGTATATTGTCTGAGTGTTTCTTTATGTGTTTTGGACTAATGTAGAAACTACTGTCCTATGTTCCACAGGTACATGGTTTTACATTGTACAGTGGGTGATATATACCCAGCACACATGAAATGTATATCATGTTGTTGCATAACCTTATCTCTACAGCCACATATGCACTTAAGAAATATTTATGTGGGGGTATAATACGGAGTCATTGTCGTGGACTCTGTTTAGCTTGTTTATGGCAGACCCTGTGTGCTTATAACATATCTGTGTATGTGCATCTATGTGCATAGCACAGGGCTGTGAATGTATGGCACAATATGGAAAATATGCATGATACCTGTGGGCATGTCTTGTCCTGTGGAACATCAGCAATAGTTAAGTGCACATGCTATTAATATAAATGCTGCTGTTATGCCCTAGTTATGTTTTCATATATCTGTGCTGTTTTTGCTGAATGAGTGAACCTATATCAGAACAATCCTATATTTGTGACGTACATATCATGGTCATGTGTTCACTAATGTCATTCTGAACTACATACCTCTGTGCAGGCATTGCATTCACAGTGACACATGCAATATCTACTCTACAATCTATACTGTGTCTTTCACTGGTTGTCTATCACAGTGACACTCACTCTCTAAAGGAGAGAAAGAAAAATCACAGGGAATAGAAAGATAATATTGAAAGAGGATCACTGAGACCAATGGTCCTACTTATACTGAGCTACTAAAATATCTTAACTTGCACACCATCTTACATAGACATGTGAGAAGTGAGTTATGTTTAGCTTATCAGGTAGTAAACAATTCTGCTTTAAGAGAGAAATTAAACCTTAAATTTTTCTCTCACTGTCCAAGTATAAGAGACAAAGGCCCATGTTTCAAAATATGTAGAAGTAATAATTTTAAAAGGTATTTTTATATAAATCAAATGGTTCCAAAACTATGGAACAAAATAGCTGCTGAAATAAAGTGCACCACTTCACTAAAAGCATTTAAGGAAAAACAGGGTAATTTCATGGAAAATAACAAGTGTATTCCAGGATTGAGTGAGTTTGTGATACAAAAGGTCAAACTGCTTGCTTGTAGCATACACTAAACTATAAAATATCATGGCTTTCCCAGCATGTGTATTTCCATGACCAGGATGCATCACCACCTATATTCTGCTGTCCTTGTGACATAGTATTTTGTGAGTCATTCAGTATTCTTCTGCTATTCCATGGCAGGGTATACACCATCAGTGACATATATGTATAGGTCTATAGTGACAGCTTGTCCTTTGCTATGGCACACTGTGTAGATTTTACATGTCACCTGCTTATGACACTTTATCTTAAATCAATGGAGGACACATCCTATACACACTGATATGCTGCAATGAATGTTATGGAGCATAAAAGATTCCCACAGCTCAAATAATTGTGACTGTAAAGAGTAGGAATATATCACATTTATCTACCACTGACTGCATGTTGCAGACATATGTTATGCCTCTGATAACATTGCTGCATGTGTGTGCATTTTTATGCATCATGCACATTCTGTCATGGCGGTGCATTATCTGATGCCATACCTGCATTCATTGTGGTAACATGCTCACATGCCTGCTGTTTTTATCCAAGTGCATACAAGTGGATGTGACCACATCACATGTTGCATAGCATGCCTTTGGCTGTATAGTGGATCTCATACATGTACATATGTCAGTAACCATTGTCTGCATCTGAACACAAACATTAATGTCCTCAGTTCCAGCAGATATATTTTGTCACTGTGTCCATTGTGGGGTGTGGGCATTATGTCATATGCTGTGGTAGTTGTTGTGCAGACACACAGTAGAAATAACAGTGTGTATGACTGACACTCTTTGTCCCATATTGTACTCCACATGACCTGCTGTACACTTGCAACACCACTAAATATTGCATAATACTGCTGTCACTCAATTGAGTATGCCTTTGCATAGGCCTTTCTTCCACATCAGTTCCACATCTATATTACCATCTGTGTCCAACCATCCATCCATCCATCCATCCATCCATCCATCCATCCATCCATCCATCCATCCATTCATCTATGCATAACATCCTTTTCCATTTTTACACATGGGGTCAGGGTGTCATTTCAACAGTGACAATCATCTGAAGCCAATGTTCATGCCACCTGGTGGCTAACTCTGCCGTGGGTGTTCTTTCATACCACATACCCACATGCACATTCACACCTATGGCTAATTTAAAGTGTCAGTCCACTTACTACATGTCATTGGAATGTGGAAGGAAACTGAAGAATGCACAGAAAACCCACACAAAGGTGGTGAAGATATGCAGACACTGCACAGAAGGCACCTCAGCTAAGAATCAGACTAGGGAACCTATTGCTGTGAGGCAACAATGCTATTTGCTGCACCATGTTGCTTTCCCTGAATTGTGTCCATTTGTATGTATTGCATTCATTTTGATACAGTCCCTTGTCCACACCAGCTTTGTCTTTCTGCTGCTGTCTTGCAGACATGCCTGTATAACTGTTATCTGTATTGTTCTGCTTGTTGCAACATATCCATTGTGCCATACAAACACATTCCTGACATATGTAAACACTCACTTATGTTATGTTCTGCTCACCAGTACTTCTTGCCTCCCTGGACGGTGCTTTTCTATCATGGCAGTGTGTTATTTTACACTTCTTCATTCATGAAATGTGGAGGACATGCTCCCTGCACTTGTGCAATGTGATGCTTAGCTGGTGATACAATTCATTTATTTATTACATAGTTTGTACATCATGTTGATACATGTATGGTCTTCAACCCCCTTTCTGTGTGTTGCTTCTTGTACTTGTATCTCACTGTTGTGTTTTCTATCTGTGTGCTGTTTTTCTGTATTTTTGCATCTGTGCGTGGAATTCCTCTGTCATTGTCCTGCTACAGTATATGTGTTCTGGTGTTAAATGTTCCTTTCCTTACAAATTACTCTCTCCAATGCACCTACCCCTTCCAAGGCACAATGCTGTCAAAAAGCCTATCTGACCCTCCCTCTGACCTTCCTGTTTCTTTTTCCATTTATAATATCCTGCTCAACCCCTTTCTTTTTTTTTTGCTAAATAATTTTTATTTTTTTTTGTTTGTAGACAAATTATGATACAGTAAATTTAAATTACAATTCAAAATAAAAGAAAATAGTTAATAATTATAACAATATGTACAATATTTACAGGTGGTCCAATGAAAAGGATTAACCAATAAGGTTATAAAGAGGAATAATCTCATAGAACTAGTATAACCTTTACTGGCACATATTCACATAAGTCCATTTTAGTTTATGACATTTCAATTTCATGTAGAAGAAATTCTATCCTTTTGAATGTGTCTATAAGTATTAAGATTTTATTCCAAGGATTGTCTGTCCAACGTCTGGGGAAAATTCTTTCTTCTTTGACTTTTATTTCTTTTTGTGCAGATTCCTTTAATAGATATGAAGTCTTCATAACTTGGAGGGACAGTGGATTTCCATTTTCTTGTTATACATTTTCTGGCTACAGCCAGAATAGACCATAAAAGATATTGATCACTTTTACTCATAGTTACTGAGTCATCTACATTCAAAAAAATTAAAGATTTTGTTAGAACAAATTTATCATTATAAATGGCTTGAAGAAATCTATTAATATCTTCCCAGAATTTTTTAATGCAATCATAAAATATATGTATCCAATCTCCTTGCAGTTTACAGTACATCTCCAGCATGTGGGCTTTTGGGCAGGGTCAAATTTGGCTATTTTATATGGTGTATAAAAGGCTCTATGTAAAAATTTCCATGTGAAGATTTTCCATATCTGGAAGTTTGATGTTAGCTTAACTGACAACAAAAGGTCATTCATACCTTCAGATGATAGATTTATTGTCAAGCCCTTTGTTAAAATGTTCACAACATTTTGACCTATTTTGGTATTATACACTATTAAAATTTTGTATAATTTAGATATAGAAATTAGCTTATTATGATTTCCATAAATCAATTCTTGCATATATTTTATGAACTTAGGTATAGTATTAAAGTTTGAATCATTAATAATTCTACATAAATCACTTGCATATTGTAGTATTTTTGAAGTTCTGTTCTGTCTATTTCAAATATACTAAACTCATTTATTACTTGTTGGGTGGTTAAAGTACTGTGATTATTTAAGCATTGAAACCAGTAAATAAAGTTTTTGGATTCCCAATTAATGAGTATTTTTCTTGGATTTTTTCTTTAAAATTCTTTGATGTTTTAAATGGTATTAAGAGTTCGAACCATAATTTTATGTCTGGATTTGTAATTATAAATTTTCTAAATAGATTATAAATATTATTCAGATATGATAAATTAGTGGGCTTTGTTGTTTTATTTTGTAAGCTATGACATAGTACATGCCAAAATATTTTATTATAATTCTCCAAATCCATATTTTTTAATATTTTGTTTTCATTTAAGAAGAAAGTTAAATGTAAAATTTTCCATGCGGATGAATAATTTGGATTTACCCAATTTAGTATAAGTTTAATGATGGAAGCTTTAATATACGTTTCTATGTCTGGAAATTTAATTCCTCCCAAGTCCCAGGGTCTAATATGATGTGAGAAAGCAATTCTATTCTTTTTTGGATACCAAAGAAAATCCATTAAAAGTTTCTGTATTGTCTTTATAACTTTTTTATCTGGCAAAATAAGGATTGCTAATGCTATATAGTTTATTTGTGGTAGTAATATCATTTTTATTAACTGTGACCTATCTTCCAAGTTTAACATTAATTTATTCCAGCTATTAACTTGTTTTTGAATTAAATTTTGGATTTTATTATAATTTGAGGTCATGGTAGTATCTATGTTCTCAGATATAAGAATTCCTAGATATTCTAGTGAAGAAACCTTTTCTCCAATTATTTGATATTTATTCAGATGCAAGTCATCTATTTTATTTAGAAGTATATGTTTTGATTTGGATTTATTGAAACAAAGACCTGAAATGGAAAAAAAATCTTCTACTTGTTTCTCTAATTCTTGCATGGACTCTTCATTCAGTCTTAAAGTCAGCAATATATCGTCAGCAAATAACATGATTTTAGAATTAAATTTATTGTAAAAGTTAATTCCTTCCATTTTTAGATCACTTCGTATTGCAGACGCAAATAATTCTATTGCCAGGGCAAACAGTATGGGAGACATAGGGCAACCTTGCTTAGAGCCTTATGTTATTTTGAAAGCTTCTGAGGTAAATGGGCCTAATTTTACACAAGCCAGGTTATCTTTATATATATTCTTTATTAAATTTATAAAGTTTAATGGGAATTCAAAAAGTTCCAAAATTTTAAATAGATACTTCCAGTTTACCGAATCAAATGCTTTCTATATATCTAATGTGATTATAAGAGCTTCTGAATTGTCTCTGTTCAAAGCTTCTGTAATGGTTAAAATTCTCTGAATATTGTCATATGTGTGTCTTCCAAATATAAAGCCTGTTTGGTCTTCATTTATGACTTTAGTCAGGGATTTCTTAATTCTATTTACTAAGATAGACATAAAGATTTTATAATCATTATTAAGCTGAAAGATAGGTCTATATGAGCTACATTGGGATGGATCGCTTTTATCTTTTTTATAGGGGTAACTAGTGAATATTTCCAGGATGGTGGAGTAATCATTTGAGTTTGAATATCATTTAGCATGTTATGAAGTAGAGAAATTGCTGAATTTGGAAGAATTTTATATAATTCCATTATTATTCCATCCATTCCTGGTGATTTGTTGTTTTTACTTACTTTAATTATATCTTTTATTTCTTTTATGGAGATATGCTTGTCCATTTCTACTTTTAATTGGTCAGGTAGTTTTTTTATTAAGGAACTATTAAATTTCCGATCTGAAAATAAAATATTATTATCATTATTTCCATAATGCTTAGCATAATAGAACTTAAAAGCTTCAAGAATATCATTCACATCAGATACCTTTTTTCCCCCTTTTCCTTCATGTATTATATTTATGATGTTATTTTCTAACTTCTGCTTTTTAATTCTCATTGCTAGATTATGTAAGTGTTTTGGAGAAGTTGAAATTGAAGCAAATTTTAGTTTTTCCAAAGCTAGATTTGTTTTATGAGTGAGGAATTCATTGTATTTTTTATTTAAATCTATAATTTCTTTTTTTTTTCCTGAGAATCTATTACATCATAAGAACTTGTATTTATTTCTGTTATTCGTTTTTGTATGTTGTGTAATTCTGATTCCCATTCCTTTGTTTTATTTTTAAACCATACTATAATTTTGCCATTCAAAAAAGTCTTAAGTGTATCCCAAGTTATTATATTATTTGTATCATTAATAGGATTTGTTTCTAAGAAATATTTGATTTCTGAATCTAGCCAAGGTTTAAACTCTTTTAATTTAAGGATGTAAGCTGGTATTCTAGTTATAGCGTTTAATCTTTAAAATCAATTTGTACTTTAAGAATTAAGGCATTATGGTCTGAGAGGGGACATGGAATAATAGAAAATTTTGTTATCCTACTGTTTAAATCAGAGGAGACCAATATTTTATCTATTCTTGTTTTAGTATTAAAGTGATAATCGCTATGTGTGTAACTTAATGAGTTAGAATCTTTAAAATTAAATGTATCTAATAGATTTAAGCTTTCTAACCATCTCTTGAAATATTTACTTATGGGTGTGAGACGTAATTTTCTTTTATTAGTTGTTTCAGAGTTATCTAGGATACAATTGAAATCTGCCCCCATTATTATCATACCTTTATTTACTTTGTTAATTAATTCTATGTATTTTTAAACCGTAGACAATCCTATTCCAGGAATCCAGTAAATATTTATTAAAGTCCAAATTCTATTTTGATATTTTATTATTACAATTGATATTAACCCTTCTTTATCTTTGTGTTTGTAAATGATCTGAGGAATAACTACACTTTTTTTTTCCATAAAATTATAACTCCTCTTGTTTTTTTTTGTAAAGGGAGTGGGAAAGAATTAGATACTCACTAGGTTTCCATGTGAAATTATCATCTCTTTTAAAATGAGATTCTTGTATAAATATGATTTGTGCTTTTTGTAATTTCAAATATCTTAGAAAATTTGACCTTTTTATAGAATTATTTAAACCATTAATATTTATAGATAATAAAGTTGTGTCTGTCATTTTTTTAAGTATTTATTTGTACTTTTGGATTGTTTGTTCTTGAAATTTTGTTTTACCTTGGAAGTTAATGTGTTTTGAGTATTAGATTTATCCTTTCTTTTAAAAGTTATTTTGAAATGAATATATTTATTTCTATTTATGCTTAAAAAAGTTTCAAATTGGACCACTGAAAAATGAAAAAGCTGAAAAAAATTGCGTTAACATATTTTGAATAAACAATTAATGATTTTACCATTCTAAATCCCAAACATGAAGTGTCTAGCACCTCAAATCTGTTTGGACTTAAAAGTTCAAACATATTTACCCTCAGTAATAATAGTTGCATTAATGAGGAAATGTTGCTTTAAATTGAGCTCCTCAAAAAAAAAAAAAAAAATGAAAACTAAAACCAGAGAACAAGATACACTTATTATGTAAATAACATATATGCCTAGTCTGTGAAGTTTTGTTCATTACTAATTAGATTCTAAAATGAGATATTATTTCAAATTGCAAACAATTTTAAATAAGACATTTGTTAATTACTTTAACAATATATTAGATGTTCATTTTTCATTAATATTATGAATTTTTTGCAAATTACCAATTGTAGATAATATATTAGCAAATGTCAGATCATTAATGTTCATTAGTGATATTTAACATGGTTATTAATAATAAAAAGAAGTAGAGTGAGTATGATAGATAGATACTGTTTAAAATAAAAGAGATTTTTTTACATATTTTTAGATCTATATAAGGTATTACATCAGCATAGTGAAGTTAATTGACATATAGCTAACCACTTATAAAACCAATTAAAGTCCTTACAGATAATAATATTCATTTATAAGATTTAATATAATAACAGTTAGGATTAAAGCAATATTTATAGTGCTTTACATTAAAGCATTTTCTCATTTTTCAGTTAATGTCAGTTTTATAACTCTGATAACTCCACAATCTAAAATTAATAAAATGTGTAAAAGATTTCACTCCTAAATTACTTATATGTGATCTTTTGTAGTTCTGTTATTAGTAAGTTATTATTCATAAGATTTTCTCTATTAAGTTCAATTTAAAGATCACACATATCAGATATTGTCTTCTGCTTATCACAAATGTAGTGAGCGTCTGGTAACTAGTCTCAACTTATATGTTAAAACTATAAAACAGAAAGGAGAAAGGTCAAAATTAGAATTATACTTGCAAAGGAAATCTACCTTGATAATGGTGCAATAGCACTCTTGTCCCATAACTAATCATTTATAATAAACATTTTACGTATAGTACTTCTTTTATACAATAACAAGTATGATAAAGCAATCTTTAGATAAATGAAAGTATAATTCCCAGTAAGCTGACACTCAGGATCTTTTTTTTTTTTTTTTTTACTTTTTCTTCACCTTCCCTTTTCCTTTCATCTTCTTCCATTTCTATATAACTTAATAACTATAAGTAACTTATCTAACACAGTGTCAGTTAGATGTGTTCACAGAGCGCATGTATTATACTTTTACCAGACACTCACCCATTAAGACACAACAGTATTTAAATGATTCACTATCTTTCTTGTTATAATAGCGCTGTCTTCAAAGCAGATCTAGCGCTATACTTGCATGAGATATTAGCTGAGATTGATAATAAACCATAAAATTTTTAATAAAATACGAAAGAATATATGAAGTATGAAAATAATTGAAGCAAACGCTTCCTTTACTGTAATCAAAACAGCAGTGTTAAGAAAAGAACACTGCAATAGTGCGTGTTTACATGCCATCTTGTGATCAGTAACTTAAATTGCATCTAAACACGCTAGGATATATCGCGTGCTTATGAATGTGGATGGTGAACAACTTTTCAGACAAAAAAAACTGAAAAAGCCAAGCAGAAGGCTCATGAATACTGTCCACCCATTAGGTAATACATTAATGTTCTAGATGCTTCCCAAAATGTTCACGAGTGGTTCCATTTTATAATATTTTCATTAATATACTTTACATTAATTCAAATTAACAAATTGTAAATGTGTACCTCTAAGCTACATAAAAGCATTCACCAAGAACAACAATATTTATTCAGGCAATGATAGCGCACTATTCTAGCAGCTAAATACTTGTATAGGGAAGAAACAGCAGTGTTAAAGAGGAAAACTCTGCAATAGTGTGTATTTACACACCATCTTCTGGCCAGTAAATTAAATTACATCTATGTACAGTTAAATATATCGTGTGCTATGTATGAAGCGGTGAACAACTTTTTAGATAAGGAAACTAAAAATAACTGAGCAGAAGGCTCGTGGATGTTTTTTTACTTTCAAATAATACAGTAATATACTGAATACATCTAAAATGTTCATGAGTGATTCTATTGTATAACATTTTTATCACAATACTCTACATCAAATTAAATCAATGAATTTTGAATGTGCACTTTTAAATAACATAAATGTGATCACTAAAAACGATAATATTTATTCAGGCATTGAAAGTGCCTTAATTTATCAACTAAGTAGTTGTATAGAAAAAAACATTTAAAAGGGCAGTTTATATTAAAAGCTTAGTGACAAAATAAAAAGAATGTCTAGTAGACTTCATTGGTTATTGTTTTCAAGTATTTAGAGAATAAATATATACTTCAGGGCTTTAGTAAGTTATTAATTAGTACTTAAATTTAAGTATTATATTAAACTAAACAATTAAGTAAGAAAAGAAAAAAGAAAAAAAACTGCTTTATACTAGTGTATTAAAGAGTTTAGTTTTAATATATTATAATCATACCTTAGTTGATACTTTGAGAGAAATAATATCATCAGAGTTCTTTTTGTCAGTCTTTTGTTTCTTTTTTTCTCTTGCCTCCGACCAAATATTTTTTCTTGGAGCCCTTTTTAAAGAAGATGAATTTAACCAGTCCATTTCTTCAGGTAGTGGAATTATGTTATTATTCTTTACGAAAGATGTGGCTTCCTCTATGCTGTTGAATGTTCTCATGTCGTTGTTATATTGGATTCTTATTTTGGCTGGATAAGAGAGCTGCGCTTTGATTTTATGTTGTTTTAAAAGTTTTACTAATGACCATGTTTTCTTCCTTATATCCAGAACTCTTGTTGAATAGTCATTATCAAATCTTAATAATGACTGTTTGTACATAACAGGACTTTTCCTCCATGCAGATCTCAGTATAAGCTCTTTGTCCATAAAAGAAAGAAATTTAACTACTATGGATCTTGGAGCTGATTTAGAAGAAATAGAAAGTGGCTTACCGATAGCTCTGTGTGCCCTTTCTATCCCATAAGATAAGCCTTCTTTTAGTCCGAGAACTTCAGGAAACCAAGAGTTCAAGAATGAGATAATGTCGTCACCTTCTCATTTCTCTGAAGACCAAAAATCCTTATGTTTGTCCTTCTTTCTCTATTCTCTATATTATCAACTTTATTTATTAACCAAGTGTTCTGTTGTAGCAGAAATTGAGTATGTAGTTCACTTTCTTTTAACCTCCCATCAACATTACTTAAGGAAGTCTCAATGTCTGATATTTTTATTTGTTGCTTTTGTAAGATTTCTTTAAAAACTTCTGTTTGTTTTTGGCAGTTATCCTTAAGACTTTCTAGATTTTCAGTAAATCTGTCCATTTTTAGCGATAAGTCCAGCAAAGTAGCAGATATCTGTTGCATCTCTTTTTTTATAATAGAGTCTGAGTGTGAATTCTTGGAGTTACTCATCTTCAAACAGTTTGGAATGTCCTCTGTAGTATTTGACAGGAAAATTTCAGAATTTTTTCTTCAAAATTGGTAGTTTTGTTATAAATTACTTCATCTTCAATATTTACCCAATTTTTTTTAAATATATTTAGTTTTTCCTGTATTTTCTAGTATTCGTATGAAGAGCTCAAAATCAAGCTGCTCTCAGTTAGCCATTAGGCTCCGCCCCCTGCTCAACCCCTTTCTGTTTTCCTATATCTTCCATTCCTAAGGTTGTGTATATTGTGTGTATTCTCATCACATCCACTCCCCCTATATTTTTACACACCTTTTCTATACTGTGCTGGTGAAGTAGCTTGACCTGTTCTGTGTCTTGAACTATATAGTGTTGTCTGTTCATTATGAGGGATGTCTATGGGCATGCACTGCCATTTTGCTATATAATAATTGTCTCTATTTATTCTTTAGTGCACATTCTTGCAATCATTACTTGAGAGTTGCTAGCTGTTTATTTTGCATATGAATGCAGTGTTTCACTGCGATAAATTTGGGATTTTGATGATTATATTAATAAATTAATATTTGCATTCTCCTGCCTGTGGTTTATTTCTTTTGATGTATCATGCATTTAACAATGTTCATTTTCCTCCTTTGGATAAGCTCACTATTGTATATGTCTGCAGCTTTCACCTTATATTTGTTCTTTTAGCATACCTTCATCATTGTTCAGAAGACTACAATCCCCACCATGCTAAATGTGACTCTTGCCCAGCACCCATTTTATAACATGGTACAGTGTGTTTGCTGATTTCAGTGAGATCTGGACTGTCTTGCTATTCTTTTGGAATATAACCCTAAAAAAGTACTAATACATCATGCAATAAACCTTTCCTGCTTTTAGAGAAAACAGTCTACTCAGTCCTCTATATTCTGAGATATGTCAGTCACAGAGTTTTCCCCTCTTTGTGACAGTATGTGTGAGATGTGTTTTGGTATTATCCCTTACACCACGTAGACAGACATTGCAGGGTAGACATAAGGCAAATGTCTGTAGTCATGCCCCTTACTCTGACTAGAGGTATTGTGCTAGAGTGGTATACTGCCTACCACTGTAAATGCAGAGATGATCTGTGGATTACCATGTAATTCACACCATACAAACTTTCACATTGAGAGCAGCTGTCAGTATAAAATAAAATATATAGTAGTACCTAGATGGCCGATTCATAGAGTTCTTTGATTCTGTTTAAATATGATATGAATGCAATATTTTACCTGTATGTTTCCAAAAAAAAAAAAAGATGTTCACCCATAATGCACTGCATTGTGCTGCACTTTAAATCCTTCCTTCCTCATTTGGCAAAATATAAGTAAGGCATGAGTGAAAAAGTATACATGCAAGATTATTAGCGATTGTTCTGAATTCCTTTAGATCTCAAGTATATTGTCAGGTAATTTTGTTTGCTTGAATTTTATTTTTTGCTTTGTTACTAGTATAGGGTATATTATAGAGTTGCTATCAACAACAGGACAACCTTAGATGAAGTGCTTCATTGCTTAAAAAACACTACTCATAACAAATTTATTGTGAATTCTTACATCTTGTTTGAGAGAGATGTACATTTCATTGATTATAAAATGCGACTATAATATTTTAGCTATA